>NC_053185.1:20729476-20779476 GCF_905163445.1 Pararge aegeria
TAGCCCATTATGGTATCAAAAACGTTGCACTAAATTTGGTTGCCTCTTATCTCAGTGACAGAACCCAAAGGGTTTGCATAAAAGACATTAAGTCGCAGGGGTCGGCTACGTCAATGGGTGTCCCACAGGGTTCAATCTTGGGTCCCTTTCTATTTTTGGTGTATATAAATGATCTACCACACCATGTCAGTGAAACCTGTGACATTGTACTGTTTGCTAATGATACATCTCTAATTTTTAAAACTGATAGAGGTAGAGACAACTCTGACGATGTAAGCCGTGCTATGTCGCATGTGTCGCACTGGTTTACTGTCAATAATTTACTTTTAAATGCAAAAAAAACTAAGTGTGTGGAATTTATTTTACCAAATGTAAAGAAAGTTAATAAAAATATAATAATAAATGGAGAATCACTAAAAATGGAAGATTCCACAGTTTTTCTGGGCATGACCTTGGATTGTAAGCTTCAGTGGGGTACCCATATAGATACACTAGCAGGTAAACTAAGCTCGGCTGCCTACGTCGTCAGGAAAATTAGACAGATTACTGACGTAGAAACAGCAAGACTTGTTTACTTCGCGTACTTTCATAGTGTGATGTCTTACGGGATCTTATTATGGGGCAAAGCTGCTGATATTGAAACTATATTCATATTGCAGAAAAGAGCTGTACGGTCAATATATAAACTTAAATCACGTGAATCCCTCCGTGAAAAATTTAAAGAAATTGGTATACTTCGGGGTCGCTGAGGAGCAAGATGAGAACCCAGCCCTGTGCTTTTCCAAGATATTGTGCAGCCAGCTAGCTATTCCTAACATCTCTGTGAGTAATTTTAAGCAGTGTCATCGTTTAGGCCGTTCCACCAGTGATAAACCTCGTCCTATACTGGTGAAATTCCGAGATCAAGACCTGCGCAACAAAGTGTGGTTTGCTAAGAACAAGCTGAAGGGCAGTGGTGTTACGCTTTCGGAGTTTTTAACCAGAGGTCGTCATGAGGCGTTCATTGCGGCCCGGAAACGCTTTGGTGTTACTCAGTGTTGGACGAGGGATGGCTGTGTTGTTGTACTTGGGCCTGACAATGTGCGGCATCGGGTGGTGTCTCTTGCCGAGGTGAACGCTATCGCAGCTAGTGGTGCAGGAATATCTGCTTCAACCTCTGTTGCAGACAACGCGACAAGCTCAGCTGCGTCTGCTGCGGCGACGGCTGCCTTGGTTACTCAGAAGCCTAATGTGACTGTTAGGGCCAGAAAGCCCATTAGAAAATACCCTCCCGTATCAGTAAAGTTCGGGAAAGTACCTAAATCAACACATTCATTGAAAATTATGGCTAATAGAGGAGCAATGACGTCAATAATTTGAGATATTACCTTTACCGACATTCCCCATATATCACCTGTTTTCTTTAATTTTAACAACTTGAAGTTTTTACTGATATCCGATGCATCTATATGTTTGAAATGAAATAAAACTTTGCACTCATTAATGTTGCCTCTTAATAAATTCTGAGCTGCAGTAGGTGAGGAATTTAGTGAATCTGTTAACAAAATAGGAACATTCTGAAAAAAGTTTTCAAAAGTACTAGCAACTTCTGTATCAGTAGTTACCATATTATTATTAATAATTAATTCAAAATTTCCGTCTCGAGATTTAGTTTTCCCAGATTCATTATTAACAATTTTCCAGGTTGTTTGTATTTTGTTTTCAGATTTTACTATCCGATCTTTAATGTATAGCGACTTAGCTTGTCTACAAACATTTTTAAATGTTTTGGAGTAACTTTTTACATATTCTAGGAAAGTTGGAGTCTAATTGTATTGTTTTTCATCATATAGCTCATACAACTTATCCCTGCTTTTGTAAATGCCTATAGTCGCCCAATCACTAAACCTCATTTTTTTATTAGAATCTATGTATTTAAAATTAAATACTTTATTAAATGCACTTTCTATTTCATTGAAAAGCGTGCGATAAAGATTGTCGGGATGACAGTTTTCAAAAAAGAGAGCAGGAATTTTGGCTGATATTTCACCTTCAAATCGCGTCAGTTTACTCTGAGTTATCGGCCTGTACTTAACAATATGTTTATTTCTATTTGTACCAACAACAGTAATTTGTTGGCCACAATGATCTGACCTTAAATTGTTTAATATCGATTTACCTAAGATATCACAGTTAAAAAAAATATTATCTAAACAAGATGCTGAAGTTGCTGTGATTCTAGTAGGTTCATCGAAAGCATTATTCAAATTAAAGCATTTAAATAAGTTTAACAACCTAGTCGTAGTAGTATTATGTAATAAGATATCAACATTGAAATCCCCGCATACTATTACATTTTTAGTAGACATACACAATCGCTTAAGGACATCTTCCATTACATCCTCGAATTGGTTGAAATCACCTGAGGGGGGATGGTACACACACACTATTATAAAACGCTCCAGCTCCACACAAGACAGTTCAATTATGCGCTTCTAATATAAGTCACCTATTCCCAATTTGTAACGTTCTATCAACATAAATTACTTCATCTCCTTTTCTCAATTAATTAATTCAAATCCGTGCTAACTATTCTTTGAATAAAAGAGAAATGGTATAGTTTATTGCCAGGGGTCTTCTCTGCCGAAGACAGCATTCCGAACCGAACCGAATTCAGGTAGTAGAGTCATTTATAGGTAACAATTAATAAGAGAAGCTTAATATACAGTGTTAATCCGGTCTGGTTGTTTTATTTTACTCCTTGGGGAGACAGCGCTATAGAGTACAGATCCACAACACTGCTCTAATAAGGTTTGTGGGCTTTAATGACATCTTTTATGACATTAATACTTTGATAGTATGACATAAGTAAGGAAGAATAATATTCATGACAATAACTGCTAACTGCTAACTGCTAAGAAACTAGGCATTTAGCTTCAATAATACTATTAATTAATGAAATATATCAGTGCCAGCTTGAACATTGTTAGTATTGAAGTTAATAACTAGTTTGGATTCCTTTAGGCCTAGGTCTAAAGGAATCCAAACTAGTTTTAAAATGATGATGCACATCAAGATGCACTGATGAAAGCCAGATAGCTAGATCAGTGTTTAGTTAGTCGTAGTTGCCGGTGGGCTTAGGTCTAAAGGAATCCAAACTAGTTTTAAAAGGTTTGGATAGGTTAGGTTAGGTTAGAACATGAATAAGACGGGTGCCCGGCCGCAGGCCGGTCATTTAGCTTCAGTTCCGTTTAAAAAAAACAAAAAACAAAACGTACCAATACAAAGTACTCTTATTCATAGTAGAAGATATATGTAAAATAACAATTAATTTAATTTTTTTTTTTTTTTTTTTTTCACTTACACATTAGGCCCGTCGCGCCGCGCCACTACTATATGGGGCGAAGGTGCGAAGTCGACGGCGACGACAAAGTACCGAGTCTAAGGAGTCTGATGGCGGCGCCACACAGTGGCGTTATATCTCTATAAAAGTGGTGGTCTTGTATTATGTTATTTATTAATGGTATTATTTTAATATCATATCAATATTGTACCCCGCACGGGGGGGAGGTACGGGTAGGTAGTGACGAAAAATAACGATACGGGACTCTTACGAGGTCTCGCAATCGGAATGAGTTTCTGTGACTAACATTGTTTGTAGCAGGTAACGGGGAATCAGGGTTCGATTCCGGTGAGGGAGCCTGAGAAACTGCTACCACATCCAAGGAAGGCAGCAGGCGCGCAAATTACCCACTCCCTGCACGGGGGGGGAGGCACGGGTAGGTAGTGACGAAAAATAACGATACGGGACTCTTACGAGGCCTCGTAATCGGAGTGAGTACACTTTAAATATTTTAACGAGGTAAAATTTAAGGGCATTGAGGGTCTGGTGCCAGTGGTTGATTAGATGCACACACTATACTTTTTATAATTATCCTATACAAGTACCAGTACAATTACTGGTAATGACATAGAGTTGAGTTTGAGAATTATAAATATTTCAAAAGTATCGAATAATCAATACACGAACTGCCCACACACTTGTAAATATAGACGCGCAAGATCGTTACACGAACCGCTTACCATTATAGTAAAGTACTATGCAAACACACATAACATATACGCAATAAGGGAACTTTAAATTGGAGATTTTACCCTACCACACCCGTCTGTCTCATTCAAAATTCAAAATTCATTTATTTCAAGTAGGCCTAATATAAGCACTTTTGAAACGTCAAGTCTGTCTGTTTGTAGTGATTCTACCACCGGTTCGGAAGGCAGATTCTACCGAGAAGAAGCCGGCAAGAAGCTCAGCAGTTGCTCTTTTCCAACATCAACAATTTACATTTTGCATTTTAACATTCATTTTTCTATCTTGTGAGAGCTGAAAGCGGAGCCGGATGCTTCCAAGCAACCTTGTCATTAAAAAATTCATCAATTGTATAGTAACCTCGCTCTAATAAATGTGTTTTAACAAATTCTTTAAACTTGTGCATTGGCAGGTCCAAAATCACCTTAGGAATCATATTATAAAAGCGTATACTCAATCTCACAAATGATCCCTGTACCTTACGCAGACGATATGCAGATGACACTAATTTATGACCATTTCTTGTAAGTCGACTGTTTATGTCCACTTTTTGTTTATAAAGACTAATATGTTGTCTTACAAATACTATATTGTTATAAATATATTGTGAAGCTACAGTAAGTATGCCTATTTCTTTAAACTTCTCACGGAGGGATTCGCGTGATTTAAGTTTATATATTGACCGTACAGCTCTTTTCTGCAATATAAATATAGTTTCGATATCAGCTGCTTTACCCCATAACAAGATTCCATAGGACATAACACTATGAAAGTACGCAAAATAAACTAACCTAGCTATTTCAACGTCAGTAATCTGTCTAATTTTTCTGACTGCGTAGGCAGCCGAGCTTAGTTTACCCGCTAGTGAATCTATATGGGCACCCCACTGTAGCTTATTATCCAAGGTCACGCCCAGAAAAACTGTGGAATTCTCTATTTTTAGTGATTCACCATTTATCATTATATTTTTATCAATTTTCTTTACATTTGGTAAGATAAATTCGACACACTTTGTTTTTTTTTGCATTTAAAAGTAAGTTGTTAACTGTAAACCAGTGCGACACATGCGACATAACACGGTTTACTTCGTCAGAGTTATCTTTACTCCTATCAGTCTTAAAAATTTGAGATGTATCATCTGCAAACAATACAATGTCGCATGTTCCACTGACATGGTACGGTAGATCATTTATATACACTAAAAATAGAAAAGGACTCAAAATCGAGCCTTGTGGGACACCCATTGAGGTATTTGAACCCTGAGACTTTGCATCATTTATGCAAACTCTTTGGGTTCTATTGCTGAGATAAGAGGCAACCAAATTTAGTGCAACGTTTTGGATACCATAGTGGCTTAGCTTAAGAAGCAAGGTTTTATGATCAACACAATCGAAAGCTTTAGATAGATCACAAAAAACACCCATGGCGTTCTGTGAACATTCCCAGGCATCATAAACATGTTTTATAAGTTTAGCGCCTGCGTCCGTTGTGCTACGACCTTTAGTGAAGCCATACTGCTCAGGGTGTAGTAAGTTATTTACATTAAAATGATATAAGAGTTGATTTAATATAATTTTTTCAAATATCTTACTAAGAGCTGGTAAGATTGAGATAGGTTTGTAATTGTTTATATCATTTTTATTACCAGATTTAAATAGAGGAATGAGTTTACTATGTTTCATTAGGTTCGGGAAAGTACCTAAATCAACACATTCATTGAAAATTATGGCTAATAGAGGAGCAATGACGTCAATAATTTGAGATATTACCTTTACCGACATTCCCCATATATCACCTGTTTTCTTTAATTTTAACAACTTGAAGTTTTTACTGATATCCGATGCATCTATATGTTTGAAATGAAATAAAACTTTGCACTCATTAATGTTGCCTCTTAATAAATTCTGAGCTGCAGTAGGTGAGGAATTTAGTGAATCTGTTAACAAAATAGGAACATTCTGAAAAAAGTTTTCAAAAGTACTAGCAACTTCTGTATCAGTAGTTACCATATTATTATTAATAATTAATTCAAAATTTCCGTCTCGAGATTTAGTTTTCCCAGATTCATTATTAACAATTTTCCAGGTTGTTTGTATTTTGTTTTCAGATTTTACTATCCGATCTTTAATGTATAGCGACTTAGCTTGTCTACAAACATTTTTAAATGTTTTGGAGTAACTTTTTACATATTCTAGGAAAGTTGGAGTCTAATTGTATTGTTTTTCATCATATAGCTCATACAACTTATCCCTGCTTTTGTAAATGCCTATAGTCGCCCAATCACTAAACCTCATTTTTTTATTAGAATCTATGTATTTAAAATTAAATACTTTATTAAATGCACTTTCTATTTCATTGAAAAGCGTGCGATAAAGATTGTCGGGATGACAGTTTTCAAAAAAGAGAGCAGGAATTTTGGCTGATATTTCACCTTCAAATCGCGTCAGTTTACTCTGAGTTATCGGCCTGTACTTAACAATATGTTTATTTCTATTTGTACCAACAACAGTAATTTGTTGGCCACAATGATCTGACCTTAAATTGTTTAATATCGATTTACCTAAGATATCACAGTTAAAAAAAATATTATCTAAACAAGATGCTGAAGTTGCTGTGATTCTAGTAGGTTCATCGAAAGCATTATTCAAATTAAAGCATTTAAATAAGTTTAACAACCTAGTCGTAGTAGTATTATGTAATAAGATATCAACATTGAAATCCCCGCATACTATTACATTTTTAGTAGACATACACAATCGCTTAAGGACATCTTCCATTACATCCTCGAATTGGTTGAAATCACCTGAGGGGGGATGGTACACACACACTATTATAAAACGCTCCAGCTCCACACAAGACAGTTCAATTATGCGCTTCTAATATAAGTCACCTATTCCCAATTTGTAACGTTCTATCAACATAAATTACTTCATCTCCTTTTCTCAATTAATTAATTCAAATCCGTGCTAACTATTCTTTGAATAAAAGAGAAATGGTATAGTTTATTGCCAGGGGTCTTCTCTGCCGAAGACAGCATTCCGAACCGAACCGAATTCAGGTAGTAGAGTCATTTATAGGTAACAATTAATAAGAGAAGCTTAATATACAGTGTTAATCCGGTCTGGTTGTTTTATTTTACTCCTTGGGGAGACAGCGCTATAGAGTACAGATCCACAACACTGCTCTAATAAGGTTTGTGGGCTTTAATGACATCTTTTATGACATTAATACTTTGATAGTATGACATAAGTAAGGAAGAATAATATTCATGACAATAACTGCTAACTGCTAACTGCTAAGAAACTAGGCATTTAGCTTCAATAATACTATTAATTAATGAAATATATCAGTGCCAGCTTGAACATTGTTAGTATTGAAGTTAATAACTAGTTTGGATTCCTTTAGGCCTAGGTCTAAAGGAATCCAAACTAGTTTTAAAATGATGATGCACATCAAGATGCACTGATGAAAGCCAGATAGCTAGATCAGTGTTTAGTTAGTCGTAGTTGCCGGTGGGCTTAGGTCTAAAGGAATCCAAACTAGTTTTAAAAGGTTTGGATAGGTTAGGTTAGGTTAGAACATGAATAAGACGGGTGCCCGGCCGCAGGCCGGTCATTTAGCTTCAGTTCCGTTTAAAAAAAACAAAAAACAAAACGTACCAATACAAAGTACTCTTATTCATAGTAGAAGATATATGTAAAATAACAATTAATTTAATTTTTTTTTTTTTTTTTTTTTCACTTACACATTAGGCCCGTCGCGCCGCGCCACTACTATATGGGGCGAAGGTGCGAAGTCGACGGCGACGACAAAGTACCGAGTCTAAGGAGTCTGATGGCGGCGCCACACAGTGGCGTTATATCTCTATAAAAGTGGTGGTCTTGTATTATGTTATTTATTAATGGTATTATTTTAATATCATATCAATATTGTACCCCGCACGGGGGGGAGGTACGGGTAGGTAGTGACGAAAAATAACGATACGGGACTCTTACGAGGTCTCGCAATCGGAATGAGTTTCTGTGACTAACATTGTTTGTAGCAGGTAACGGGGAATCAGGGTTCGATTCCGGTGAGGGAGCCTGAGAAACTGCTACCACATCCAAGGAAGGCAGCAGGCGCGCAAATTACCCACTCCCTGCACGGGGGGGGAGGCACGGGTAGGTAGTGACGAAAAATAACGATACGGGACTCTTACGAGGCCTCGTAATCGGAGTGAGTACACTTTAAATATTTTAACGAGGTAAAATTTAAGGGCATTGAGGGTCTGGTGCCAGTGGTTGATTAGATGCACACACTATACTTTTTATAATTATCCTATACAAGTACCAGTACAATTACTGGTAATGACATAGAGTTGAGTTTGAGAATTATAAATATTTCAAAAGTATCGAATAATCAATACACGAACTGCCCACACACTTGTAAATACAGACGCGCAAGATCGTTACACGAACCGCTTACCATTATAGTAAAGTACTATGCAAACACACATAACATATACGCAATAAGGGAACTTTAAATTGGAGATTTTACCCTACCTCAAAATTCAAAATTCATTTATTTCAAGTAGGCCTAATATAAGCACTTTTGAAACGTCAAGTCTGTCTGTTTGTAGTGATTCTACCACCGGTTCGGAAGGCAGATTCTACCGAGAAGAAGCCGGCAAGAAACTCAGCAGTTGCTCTTTTCCAACATCAACAATTTACATTTTGCATTTTAACATTCATTTTTCTATCTTGTGAGAGCTGAAAGCGGAGCCGGATGCTTCCAAGCAACCTTGTCATTAAAAAATTCATCAATTGTATAGTAACCTCGCTCTAATAAATGTGTTTTAACAAATTCTTTAAACTTGTGCATTGGCAGGTCCAAAATCACCTTAGGAATCATATTATAAAAGCGTATACTCAATCTCACAAATGATCCCTGTACCTTACGCAGACGATATGCAGATGACACTAATTTATGACCATTTCTTGTAAGTCGACTGTTTATGTCCACTTTTTGTTTATAAAGACTAATATGTTGTCTTACAAATACTATATTGTTATAAATATATTGTGAAGCTACAGTAAGTATGCCTATTTCTTTAAACTTCTCACGGAGGGATTCGCGTGATTTAAGTTTATATATTGACCGTACAGCTCTTTTCTGCAATATAAATATAGTTTCGATATCAGCTGCTTTACCCCATAACAAGATTCCATAGGACATAACACTATGAAAGTACGCAAAATAAACTAACCTAGCTATTTCAACGTCAGTAATCTGTCTAATTTTTCTGACTGCGTAGGCAGCCGAGCTTAGTTTACCCGCTAGTGAATCTATATGGGCACCCCACTGTAGCTTATTATCCAAGGTCACGCCCAGAAAAACTGTGGAATTCTCTATTTTTAGTGATTCACCATTTATCATTATATTTTTATCAATTTTCTTTACATTTGGTAAGATAAATTCGACACACTTTGTTTTTTTTTGCATTTAAAAGTAAGTTGTTAACTGTAAACCAGTGCGACACATGCGACATAACACGGTTTACTTCGTCAGAGTTATCTTTACTCCTATCAGTCTTAAAAATTTGAGATGTATCATCTGCAAACAATACAATGTCGCATGTTCCACTGACATGGTACGGTAGATCATTTATATACACTAAAAATAGAAAAGGACTCAAAATCGAGCCTTGTGGGACACCCATTGAGGTATTTGAACCCTGAGACTTTGCATCATTTATGCAAACTCTTTGGGTTCTATTGCTGAGATAAGAGGCAACCAAATTTAGTGCAACGTTTTGGATACCATAGTGGCTTAGCTTAAGAAGCAAGGTTTTATGATCAACACAATCGAAAGCTTTAGATAGATCACAAAAAACACCCATGGCGTTCTGTGAACATTCCCAGGCATCATAAACATGTTTTATAAGTTTAGCGCCTGCGTCCGTTGTGCTACGACCTTTAGTGAAGCCATACTGCTCAGGGTGTAGTAAGTTATTTACATTAAAATGATATAAGAGTTGATTTAATATAATTTTTTCAAATATCTTACTAAGAGCTGGTAAGATTGAGATAGGTTTGTAATTGTTTATATCATTTTTATTACCAGATTTAAATAGAGGAATGAGTTTACTATGTTTCATTAGGTTCGGGAAAGTACCTAAATCAACACATTCATTGAAAATTATGGCTAATAGAGGAGCAATGACGTCAATAATTTGAGATATTACCTTTACCGACATTCCCCATATATCACCTGTTTTCTTTAATTTTAACAACTTGAAGTTTTTACTGATATCCGATGCATCTATATGTTTGAAATGAAATAAAACTTTGCACTCATTAATGTTGCCTCTTAATAAATTCTGAGCTGCAGTAGGTGAGGAATTTAGTGAATCTGTTAACAAAATAGGAACATTCTGAAAAAAGTTTTCAAAAGTACTAGCAACTTCTGTATCAGTAGTTACCATATTATTATTAATAATTAATTCAAAATTTCCGTCTCGAGATTTAGTTTTCCCAGATTCATTATTAACAATTTTCCAGGTTGTTTGTATTTTGTTTTCAGATTTTACTATCCGATCTTTAATGTATAGCGACTTAGCTTGTCTACAAACATTTTTAAATGTTTTGGAGTAACTTTTTACATATTCTAGGAAAGTTGGAGTCTAATTGTATTGTTTTTCATCATATAGCTCATACAACTTATCCCTGCTTTTGTAAATGCCTATAGTCGCCCAATCACTAAACCTCATTTTTTTATTAGAATCTATGTATTTAAAATTAAATACTTTATTAAATGCACTTTCTATTTCATTGAAAAGCGTGCGATAAAGATTGTCGGGATGACAGTTTTCAAAAAAGAGAGCAGGAATTTTGGCTGATATTTCACCTTCAAATCGCGTCAGTTTACTCTGAGTTATCGGCCTGTACTTAACAATATGTTTATTTCTATTTGTACCAACAACAGTAATTTGTTGGCCACAATGATCTGACCTTAAATTGTTTAATATCGATTTACCTAAGATATCACAGTTAAAAAAAATATTATCTAAACAAGATGCTGAAGTTGCTGTGATTCTAGTAGGTTCATCGAAAGCATTATTCAAATTAAAGCATTTAAATAAGTTTAACAACCTAGTCGTAGTAGTATTATGTAATAAGATATCAACATTGAAATCCCCGCATACTATTACATTTTTAGTAGACATACACAATCGCTTAAGGACATCTTCCATTACATCCTCGAATTGGTTGAAATCACCTGAGGGGGGATGGTACACACACACTATTATAAAACGCTCCAGCTCCACACAAGACAGTTCAATTATGCGCTTCTAATATAAGTCACCTATTCCCAATTTGTAACGTTCTATCAACATAAATTACTTCATCTCCTTTTCTCAATTAATTAATTCAAATCCGTGCTAACTATTCTTTGAATAAAAGAGAAATGGTATAGTTTATTGCCAGGGGTCTTCTCTGCCGAAGACAGCATTCCGAACCGAACCGAATTCAGGTAGTAGAGTCATTTATAGGTAACAATTAATAAGAGAAGCTTAATATACAGTGTTAATCCGGTCTGGTTGTTTTATTTTACTCCTTGGGGAGACAGCGCTATAGAGTACAGATCCACAACACTGCTCTAATAAGGTTTGTGGGCTTTAATGACATCTTTTATGACATTAATACTTTGATAGTATGACATAAGTAAGGAAGAATAATATTCATGACAATAACTGCTAACTGCTAACTGCTAAGAAACTAGGCATTTAGCTTCAATAATACTATTAATTAATGAAATATATCAGTGCCAGCTTGAACATTGTTAGTATTGAAGTTAATAACTAGTTTGGATTCCTTTAGGCCTAGGTCTAAAGGAATCCAAACTAGTTTTAAAATGATGATGCACATCAAGATGCACTGATGAAAGCCAGATAGCTAGATCAGTGTTTAGTTAGTCGTAGTTGCCGGTGGGCTTAGGTCTAAAGGAATCCAAACTAGTTTTAAAAGGTTTGGATAGGTTAGGTTAGGTTAGAACATGTATAAGACGGGTGCCCGGCCGCAGGCCGGTCATTTAGCTTCAGTTCCGTTTAAAAAAAACAAAAAACAAAACGTACCAATACAAAGTACTCTTATTCATAGTAGAAGATATATGTAAAATAACAATTAATTTAATTTTTTTTTTTTTTTTTTTTTTCACTTACACATTAGGCCCGTCGCGCCGCGCCACTACTATATGGGGCGAAGGTGCGAAGTCGACGGCGACGACAAAGTACCGAGTCTAAGGAGTCTGATGGCGGCGCCACACAGTGGCGTTATATCTCTATAAAAGTGGTGGTCTTGTATTATGTTATTTATTAATGGTATTATTTTAATATCATATCAATATTGTACCCCGCACGGGGGGGAGGTACGGGTAGGTAGTGACGAAAAATAACGATACGGGACTCTTACGAGGTCTCGCAATCGGAATGAGTTTCTGTGACTAACATTGTTTGTAGCAGGTAACGGGGAATCAGGGTTCGATTCCGGTGAGGGAGCCTGAGAAACTGCTACCACATCCAAGGAAGGCAGCAGGCGCGCAAATTACCCACTCCCTGCACGGGGGGGGAGGCACGGGTAGGTAGTGACGAAAAATAACGATACGGGACTCTTACGAGGCCTCGTAATCGGAGTGAGTACACTTTAAATATTTTAACGAGGTAAAATTTAAGGGCATTGAGGGTCTGGTGCCAGTGGTTGATTAGATGCACACACTATACTTTTTATAATTATCCTATACAAGTACCAGTACAATTACTGGTAATGACATAGAGTTGAGTTTGAGAATTATAAATATTTCAAAAGTATCGAATAATCAATACACGAACTGCCCACACACTTGTAAATATAGACGCGCAAGATCGTTACACGAACCGCTTACCATTATAGTAAAGTACTATGCAAACACACATAACATATACGCAATAAGGGAACTTTAAATTGGAGATTTTACCCTACCACACCCGTCTGTCTCATTCAAAATTCAAAATTCATTTATTTCAAGTAGGCCTAATATAAGCACTTTTGAAACGTCAAGTCTGTCTGTTTGTAGTGATTCTACCACCGGTTCGGAAGGCAGATTCTACCGAGAAGAAGCCGGCAAGAAACTCAGCAGTTGCTCTTTTCCAACATCAACAATTTACATTTTGCATTTTAACATTCATTTTTCTATCTTGTGAGAGCTGAAAGCGGAGCCGGATGCTTCCAAGCAACCTTGTCATTAAAAAATTCATCAATTGTATAGTAACCTCGCTCTAATAAATGTGTTTTAACAAATTCTTTAAACTTGTGCATTGGCAGGTCCAAAATCACCTTAGGAATCATATTATAAAAGCGTATACTCAATCTCACAAATGATCCCTGTACCTTACGCAGACGATATGCAGATGACACTAATTTATGACCATTTCTTGTAAGTCGACTGTTTATGTCCACTTTTTGTTTATAAAGACTAATATGTTGTCTTACAAATACTATATTGTTATAAATATATTGTGAAGCTACAGTAAGTATGCCTATTTCTTTAAACTTCTCACGGAGGGATTCGCGTGATTTAAGTTTATATATTGACCGTACAGCTCTTTTCTGCAATATAAATATAGTTTCGATATCAGCTGCTTTACCCCATAACAAGATTCCATAGGACATAACACTATGAAAGTACGCAAAATAAACTAACCTAGCTATTTCAACGTCAGTAATCTGTCTAATTTTTCTGACTGCGTAGGCAGCCGAGCTTAGTTTACCCGCTAGTGAATCTATATGGGCACCCCACTGTAGCTTATTATCCAAGGTCACGCCCAGAAAAACTGTGGAATTCTCTATTTTTAGTGATTCACCATTTATCATTATATTTTTATCAATTTTCTTTACATTTGGTAAGATAAATTCGACACACTTTGTTTTTTTTTGCATTTAAAAGTAAGTTGTTAACTGTAAACCAGTGCGACACATGCGACATAACACGGTTTACTTCGTCAGAGTTATCTTTACTCCTATCAGTCTTAAAAATTTGAGATGTATCATCTGCAAACAATACAATGTCGCATGTTCCACTGACATGGTACGGTAGATCATTTATATACACTAAAAATAGAAAAGGACTCAAAATCGAGCCTTGTGGGACACCCATTGAGGTATTTGAACCCTGAGACTTTGCATCATTTATGCAAACTCTTTGGGTTCTATTGCTGAGATAAGAGGCAACCAAATTTAGTGCAACGTTTTGGATACCATAGTGGCTTAGCTTAAGAAGCAAGGTTTTATGATCAACACAATCGAAAGCTTTAGATAGATCACAAAAAACACCCATGGCGTTCTGTGAACATTCCCAGGCATCATAAACATGTTTTATAAGTTTAGCGCCTGCGTCCGTTGTGCTACGACCTTTAGTGAAGCCATACTGCTCAGGGTGTAGTAAGTTATTTACATTAAAATGATATAAGAGTTGATTTAATATAATTTTTTCAAATATCTTACTAAGAGCTGGTAAGATTGAGATAGGTTTGTAATTGTTTATATCATTTTTATTACCAGATTTAAATAGAGGAATGAGTTTACTATGTTTCATTAGGTTCGGGAAAGTACCTAAATCAACACATTCATTGAAAATTATGGCTAATAGAGGAGCAATGACGTCAATAATTTGAGATATTACCTTTACCGACATTCCCCATATATCACCTGTTTTCTTTAATTTTAACAACTTGAAGTTTTTACTGATATCCGATGCATCTATATGTTTGAAATGAAATAAAACTTTGCACTCATTAATGTTGCCTCTTAATAAATTCTGAGCTGCAGTAGGTGAGGAATTTAGTGAATCTGTTAACAAAATAGGAACATTCTGAAAAAAGTTTTCAAAAGTACTAGCAACTTCTGTATCAGTAGTTACCATATTATTATTAATAATTAATTCAAAATTTCCGTCTCGAGATTTAGTTTTCCCAGATTCATTATTAACAATTTTCCAGGTTGTTTGTATTTTGTTTTCAGATTTTACTATCCGATCTTTAATGTATAGCGACTTAGCTTGTCTACAAACATTTTTAAATGTTTTGGAGTAACTTTTTACATATTCTAGGAAAGTTGGAGTCTAATTGTATTGTTTTTCATCATATAGCTCATACAACTTATCCCTGCTTTTGTAAATGCCTATAGTCGCCCAATCACTAAACCTCATTTTTTTATTAGAATCTATGTATTTAAAATTAAATACTTTATTAAATGCACTTTCTATTTCATTGAAAAGCGTGCGATAAAGATTGTCGGGATGACAGTTTTCAAAAAAGAGAGCAGGAATTTTGGCTGATATTTCACCTTCAAATCGCGTCAGTTTACTCTGAGTTATCGGCCTGTACTTAACAATATGTTTATTTCTATTTGTACCAACAACAGTAATTTGTTGGCCACAATGATCTGACCTTAAATTGTTTAATATCGATTTACCTAAGATATCACAGTTAAAAAAAATATTATCTAAACAAGATGCTGAAGTTGCTGTGATTCTAGTAGGTTCATCGAAAGCATTATTCAAATTAAAGCATTTAAATAAGTTTAACAACCTAGTCGTAGTAGTATTATGTAATAAGATATCAACATTGAAATCCCCGCATACTATTACATTTTTAGTAGACATACACAATCGCTTAAGGACATCTTCCATTACATCCTCGAATTGGTTGAAATCACCTGAGGGGGGATGGTACACACACACTATTATAAAACGCTCCAGCTCCACACAAGACAGTTCAATTATGCGCTTCTAATATAAGTCACCTATTCCCAATTTGTAACGTTCTATCAACATAAATTACTTCATCTCCTTTTCTCAATTAATTAATTCAAATCCGTGCTAACTATTCTTTGAATAAAAGAGAAATGGTATAGTTTATTGCCAGGGGTCTTCTCTGCCGAAGACAGCATTCCGAACCGAACCGAATTCAGGTAGTAGAGTCATTTATAGGTAACAATTAATAAGAGAAGCTTAATATACAGTGTTAATCCGGTCTGGTTGTTTTATTTTACTCCTTGGGGAGACAGCGCTATAGAGTACAGATCCACAACACTGCTCTAATAAGGTTTGTGGGCTTTAATGACATCTTTTATGACATTAATACTTTGATAGTATGACATAAGTAAGGAAGAATAATATTCATGACAATAACTGCTAACTGCTAACTGCTAAGAAACTAGGCATTTAGCTTCAATAATACTATTAATTAATGAAATATATCAGTGCCAGCTTGAACATTGTTAGTATTGAAGTTAATAACTAGTTTGGATTCCTTTAGGCCTAGGTCTAAAGGAATCCAAACTAGTTTTAAAATGATGATGCACATCAAGATGCACTGATGAAAGCCAGATAGCTAGATCAGTGTTTAGTTAGTCGTAGTTGCCGGTGGGCTTAGGTCTAAAGGAATCCAAACTAGTTTTAAAAGGTTTGGATAGGTTAGGTTAGGTTAGAACATGAATAAGACGGGTGCCCGGCCGCAGGCCGGTCATTTAGCTTCAGTTCCGTTTAAAAAAAACAAAAAACAAAACGTACCAATACAAAGTACTCTTATTCATAGTAGAAGATATATGTAAAATAACAATTAATTTAATTTTTTTTTTTTTTTTTTTTTTTCACTTACACATTAGGCCCGTCGCGCCGCGCCACTACTATATGGGGCGAAGGTGCGAAGTCGACGGCGACGACAAAGTACCGAGGCTAAGGAGTCTGATGGCGGGGCCACACAGTGGCGTTATATCTCTATAAAAGTGGTGGTCTTGTATTATGTTATTTATTAATGGTATTATTTTAATATCATATCAATATTGTACCCCGCACGGGGGGGAGGTACGGGTAGGTAGTGACGAAAAATAACGATACGGGACTCTTACGAGGTCTCGCAATCGGAATGAGTTTCTGTGACTAACATTGTTTGTAGCAGGTAACGGGGAATCAGGGTTCGATTCCGGTGAGGGAGCCTGAGAAACTGCTACCACATCCAAGGAAGGCAGCAGGCGCGCAAATTACCCACTCCCTGCACGGGGGGGGAGGCACGGGTAGGTAGTGAAGAAAAATAACGATACGGGACTCTTACGAGGCCTCGTAATCGGAGTGAGTACACTTTAAATATTTTAACGAGGTAAAATTTAAGGGCATTGAGGGTCTGGTGCCAGTGGTTGATTAGATGCACACACTATACTTTTTATAATTATCCTATACAAGTACCAGTACAATTACTGGTAATGACATAGAGTTGAGTTTGAGAATTATAAATATTTCAAAAGTATCGAATAATCAATACACGAACTGCCCACACACTTGTAAATATAGACGCGCAAGATCGTTACACGAACCGCTTACCATTATAGTAAAGTACTATGCAAACACACATAACATATACGCAATAAGGGAACTTTAAATTGGAGATTTTACCCTACCACACCCGTCTGTCTCATTCAAAATTCAAAATTCATTTATTTCAAGTAGGCCTAATATAAGCACTTTTGAAACGTCAAGTCTGTCTGTTTGTAGTGATTCTACCACCGGTTCGGAAGGCAGATTCTACCGAGAAGAAGCCGGCAAGAAACTCAGCAGTTGCTCTTTTCCAACATCAACAATTTACATTTTGCATTTTAACATTCATTTTTCTATCTTGTGAGAGCTGAAAGCGGAGCCGGATGCTTCCAAGCAACCTTGTCATTAAAAAATTCATCAATTGTATAGTAACCTCGCTCTAATAAATGTGTTTTAACAAATTCTTTAAACTTGTGCATTGGCAGGTCCAAAATCACCTTAGGAATCATATTATAAAAGCGTATACTCAATCTCACAAATGATCCCTGTACCTTACGCAGACGATATGCAGATGACACTAATTTATGACCATTTCTTGTAAGTCGACTGTTTATGTCCACTTTTTGTTTATAAAGACTAATATGTTGTCTTACAAATACTATATTGTTATAAATATATTGTGAAGCTACAGTAAGTATGCCTATTTCTTTAAACTTCTCACGGAGGGATTCGCGTGATTTAAGTTTATATATTGACCGTACAGCTCTTTTCTGCAATATAAATATAGTTTCGATATCAGCTGCTTTACCCCATAACAAGATTCCATAGGACATAACACTATGAAAGTACGCAAAATAAACTAACCTAGCTATTTCAACGTCAGTAATCTGTCTAATTTTTCTGACTGCGTAGGCAGCCGAGCTTAGTTTACCCGCTAGTGAATCTATATGGGCACCCCACTGTAGCTTATTATCCAAGGTCACGCCCAGAAAAACTGTGGAATTCTCTATTTTTAGTGATTCACCATTTATCATTATATTTTTATCAATTTTCTTTACATTTGGTAAGATAAATTCGACACACTTTGTTTTTTTTTGCATTTAAAAGTAAGTTGTTAACTGTAAACCAGTGCGACACATGCGACATAACACGGTTTACTTCGTCAGAGTTATCTTTACTCCTATCAGTCTTAAAAATTTGAGATGTATCATCTGCAAACAATACAATGTCGCATGTTCCACTGACATGGTACGGTAGATCATTTATATACACTAAAAATAGAAAAGGACTCAAAATCGAGCCTTGTGGGACACCCATTGAGGTATTTGAACCCTGAGACTTTGCATCATTTATGCAAACTCTTTGGGTTCTATTGCTGAGATAAGAGGCAACCAAATTTAGTGCAACGTTTTGGATACCATAGTGGCTTAGCTTAAGAAGCAAGGTTTTATGATCAACACAATCGAAAGCTTTAGATAGATCACAAAAAACACCCATGGCGTTCTGTGAACATTCCCAGGCATCATAAACATGTTTTATAAGTTTAGCGCCTGCGTCCGTTGTGCTACGACCTTTAGTGAAGCCATACTGCTCAGGGTGTAGTAAGTTATTTACATTAAAATGATATAAGAGTTGATTTAATATAATTTTTTCAAATATCTTACTAAGAGCTGGTAAGATTGAGATAGGTTTGTAATTGTTTATATCATTTTTATTACCAGATTTAAATAGAGGAATGAGTTTACTATGTTTCATTAGGTTCGGGAAAGTACCTAAATCAACACATTCATTGAAAATTATGGCTAATAGAGGAGCAATGACGTCAATAATTTGAGATATTACCTTTACCGACATTCCCCATATATCACCTGTTTTCTTTAATTTTAACAACTTGAAGTTTTTACTGATATCCGATGCATCTATATGTTTGAAATGAAATAAAACTTTGCACTCATTAATGTTGCCTCTTAATAAATTCTGAGCTGCAGTAGGTGAGGAATTTAGTGAATCTGTTAACAAAATAGGAACATTCTGAAAAAAGTTTTCAAAAGTACTAGCAACTTCTGTATCAGTAGTTACCATATTATTATTAATAATTAATTCAAAATTTCCGTCTCGAGATTTAGTTTTCCCAGATTCATTATTAACAATTTTCCAGGTTGTTTGTATTTTGTTTTCAGATTTTACTATCCGATCTTTAATGTATAGCGACTTAGCTTGTCTACAAACATTTTTAAATGTTTTGGAGTAACTTTTTACATATTCTAGGAAAGTTGGAGTCTAATTGTATTGTTTTTCATCATATAGCTCATACAACTTATCCCTGCTTTTGTAAATGCCTATAGTCGCCCAATCACTAAACCTCATTTTTTTATTAGAATCTATGTATTTAAAATTAAATACTTTATTAAATGCACTTTCTATTTCATTGAAAAGCGTGCGATAAAGATTGTCGGGATGACAGTTTTCAAAAAAGAGAGCAGGAATTTTGGCTGATATTTCACCTTCAAATCGCGTCAGTTTACTCTGAGTTATCGGCCTGTACTTAACAATATGTTTATTTCTATTTGTACCAACAACAGTAATTTGTTGGCCACAATGATCTGACCTTAAATTGTTTAATATCGATTTACCTAAGATATCACAGTTAAAAAAAATATTATCTAAACAAGATGCTGAAGTTGCTGTGATTCTAGTAGGTTCATCGAAAGCATTATTCAAATTAAAGCATTTAAATAAGTTTAACAACCTAGTCGTAGTAGTATTATGTAATAAGATATCAACATTGAAATCCCCGCATACTATTACATTTTTAGTAGACATACACAATCGCTTAAGGACATCTTCCATTACATCCTCGAATTGGTTGAAATCACCTGAGGGGGGATGGTACACACACACTATTATAAAACGCTCCAGCTCCACACAAGACAGTTCAATTATGCGCTTCTAATATAAGTCACCTATTCCCAATTTGTAACGTTCTATCAACATAAATTACTTCATCTCCTTTTCTCAATTAATTAATTCAAATCCGTGCTAACTATTCTTTGAATAAAAGAGAAATGGTATAGTTTATTGCCAGGGGTCTTCTCTGCCGAAGACAGCATTCCGAACCGAACCGAATTCAGGTAGTAGAGTCATTTATAGGTAACAATTAATAAGAGAAGCTTAATATACAGTGTTAATCCGGTCTGGTTGTTTTATTTTACTCCTTGGGGAGACAGCGCTATAGAGTACAGATCCACAACACTGCTCTAATAAGGTTTGTGGGCTTTAATGACATCTTTTATGACATTAATACTTTGATAGTATGACATAAGTAAGGAAGAATAATATTCATGACAATAACTGCTAACTGCTAACTGCTAAGAAACTAGGCATTTAGCTTCAATAATACTATTAATTAATGAAATATATCAGTGCCAGCTTGAACATTGTTAGTATTGAAGTTAATAACTAGTTTGGATTCCTTTAGGCCTAGGTCTAAAGGAATCCAAACTAGTTTTAAAATGATGATGCACATCAAGATGCACTGATGAAAGCCAGATAGCTAGATCAGTGTTTAGTTAGTCGTAGTTGCCGGTGGGCTTAGGTCTAAAGGAATCCAAACTAGTTTTAAAAGGTTTGGATAGGTTAGGTTAGGTTAGAACATGAATAAGACGGGTGCCCGGCCGCAGGCCGGTCATTTAGCTTCAGTTCCGTTTAAAAAAAACAAAAAACAAAACGTACCAATACAAAGTACTCTTATTCATAGTAGAAGATATATGTAAAATAACAATTAATTTAATTTTTTTTTTTTTTTTTTTTTTTCACTTACACATTAGGCCCGTCGCGCCGCGCCACTACTATATGGGGCGAAGGTGCGAAGTCGACGGCGACGACAAAGTACCGAGTCTAAGGAGTCTGATGGCGGCGCCACACAGTGGCGTTATATCTCTATAAAAGTGGTGGTCTTGTATTATGTTATTTATTAATGGTATTATTTTAATATCATATCAATATTGTACCCCGCACGGGGGGGAGGTACGGGTAGGTAGTGACGAAAAATAACGATACGGGACTCTTACGAGGTCTCGCAATCGGAATGAGTTTCTGTGACTAACATTGTTTGTAGCAGGTAACGGGGAATCAGGGTTCGATTCCGGTGAGGGAGCCTGAGAAACTGCTACCACATCCAAGGAAGGCAGCAGGCGCGCAAATTACCCACTCCCTGCACGGGGGGGGAGGCACGGGTAGGTAGTGACGAAAAATAACGATACGGGACTCTTACGAGGCCTCGTAATCGGAGTGAGTACACTTTAAATATTTTAACGAGGTAAAATTTAAGGGCATTGAGGGTCTGGTGCCAGTGGTTGATTAGATGCACACACTATACTTTTTATAATTATCCTATACAAGTACCAGTACAATTACTGGTAATGACATAGAGTTGAGTTTGAGAATTATAAATATTTCAAAAGTATCGAATAATCAATACACGAACTGCCCACACACTTGTAAATATAGACGCGCAAGATCGTTACACGAACCGCTTACCATTATAGTAAAGTACTATGCAAACACACATAACATATACGCAATAAGGGAACTTTAAATTGGAGATTTTACCCTACCACACCCGTCTGTCTCATTCAAAATTCAAAATTCATTTATTTCAAGTAGGCCTAATATAAGCACTTTTGAAACGTCAAGTCTGTCTGTTTGTAGTGATTCTACCACCGGTTCGGAAGGCAGATTCTACCGAGAAGAAGCCGGCAAGAAACTCAGCAGTTGCTCTTTTCCAACATCAACAATTTACATTTTGCATTTTAACATTCATTTTTCTATCTTGTGAGAGCTGAAAGCGGAGCCGGATGCTTCCAAGCAACCTTGTCATTAAAAAATTCATCAATTGTATAGTAACCTCGCTCTAATAAATGTGTTTTAACAAATTCTTTAAACTTGTGCATTGGCAGGTCCAAAATCACCTTAGGAATCATATTATAAAAGCGTATACTCAATCTCACAAATGATCCCTGTACCTTACGCAGACGATATGCAGATGACACTAATTTATGACCATTTCTTGTAAGTCGACTGTTTATGTCCACTTTTTGTTTATAAAGACTAATATGTTGTCTTACAAATACTATATTGTTATAAATATATTGTGAAGCTACAGTAAGTATGCCTATTTCTTTAAACTTCTCACGGAGGGATTCGCGTGATTTAAGTTTATATATTGACCGTACAGCTCTTTTCTGCAATATAAATATAGTTTCGATATCAGCTGCTTTACCCCATAACAAGATTCCATAGGACATAACACTATGAAAGTACGCAAAATAAACTAACCTAGCTATTTCAACGTCAGTAATCTGTCTAATTTTTCTGACTGCGTAGGCAGCCGAGCTTAGTTTACCCGCTAGTGAATCTATATGGGCACCCCACTGTAGCTTATTATCCAAGGTCACGCCCAGAAAAACTGTGGAATTCTCTATTTTTAGTGATTCACCATTTATCATTATATTTTTATCAATTTTCTTTACATTTGGTAAGATAAATTCGACACACTTTGTTTTTTTTTGCATTTAAAAGTAAGTTGTTAACTGTAAACCAGTGCGACACATGCGACATAACACGGTTTACTTCGTCAGAGTTATCTTTACTCCTATCAGTCTTAAAAATTTGAGATGTATCATCTGCAAACAATACAATGTCGCATGTTCCACTGACATGGTACGGTAGATCATTTATATACACTAAAAATAGAAAAGGACTCAAAATCGAGCCTTGTGGGACACCCATTGAGGTATTTGAACCCTGAGACTTTGCATCATTTATGCAAACTCTTTGGGTTCTATTGCTGAGATAAGAGGCAACCAAATTTAGTGCAACGTTTTGGATACCATAGTGGCTTAGCTTAAGAAGCAAGGTTTTATGATCAACACAATCGAAAGCTTTAGATAGATCACAAAAAACACCCATGGCGTTCTGTGAACATTCCCAGGCATCATAAACATGTTTTATAAGTTTAGCGCCTGCGTCCGTTGTGCTACGACCTTTAGTGAAGCCATACTGCTCAGGGTGTAGTAAGTTATTTACATTAAAATGATATAAGAGTTGATTTAATATAATTTTTTCAAATATCTTACTAAGAGCTGGTAAGATTGAGATAGGTTTGTAATTGTTTATATCATTTTTATTACCAGATTTAAATAGAGGAATGAGTTTACTATGTTTCATTAGGTTCGGGAAAGTACCTAAATCAACACATTCATTGAAAATTATGGCTAATAGAGGAGCAATGACGTCAATAATTTGAGATATTACCTTTACCGACATTCCCCATATATCACCTGTTTTCTTTAATTTTAACAACTTGAAGTTTTTACTGATATCCGATGCATCTATATGTTTGAAATTAAATAAAACTTTGCACTCATTAATGTTGCCTCTTAATAAATTCTGAGCTGCAGTAGGTGAGGAATTTAGTGAATCTGTTAACAAAATAGGAACATTCTGAAAAAAGTTTTCAAAAGTACTAGCAACTTCTGTATCAGTAGTTACCATATTATTATTAATAATTAATTCAAAATTTCCGTCTCGAGATTTAGTTTTCCCAGATTCATTATTAACAATTTTCCAGGTTGTTTGTATTTTGTTTTCAGATTTTACTATCCGATCTTTAATGTATAGCGACTTAGCTTGTCTACAAACATTTTTAAATGTTTTGGAGTAACTTTTTACATATTCTAGGAAAGTTGGAGTCTAATTGTATTGTTTTTCATCATATAGCTCATACAACTTATCCCTGCTTTTGTAAATGCCTATAGTCGCCCAATCACTAAACCTCATTTTTTTATTAGAATCTATGTATTTAAAATTAAATACTTTATTAAATGCACTTTCTATTTCATTGAAAAGCGTGCGATAAAGATTGTCGGGATGACAGTTTTCAAAAAAGAGAGCAGGAATTTTGGCTGATATTTCACCTTCAAATCGCGTCAGTTTACTCTGAGTTATCGGCCTGTACTTAACAATATGTTTATTTCTATTTGTACCAACAACAGTAATTTGTTGGCCACAATGATCTGACCTTAAATTGTTTAATATCGATTTACCTAAGATATCACAGTTAAAAAAAATATTATCTAAACAAGATGCTGAAGTTGCTGTGATTCTAGTAGGTTCATCGAAAGCATTATTCAAATTAAAGCATTTAAATAAGTTTAACAACCTAGTCGTAGTAGTATTATGTAATAAGATATCAACATTGAAATCCCCGCATACTATTACATTTTTAGTAGACATACACAATCGCTTAAGGACATCTTCCATTACATCCTCGAATTGGTTGAAATCACCTGAGGGGGGATGGTACACACACACTATTATAAAACGCTCCAGCTCCACACAAGACAGTTCAATTATGCGCTTCTAATATAAGTCACCTATTCCCAATTTGTAACGTTCTATCAACATAAATTACTTCATCTCCTTTTCTCAATTAATTAATTCAAATCCGTGCTAACTATTCTTTGAATAAAAGAGAAATGGTATAGTTTATTGCCAGGGGTCTTCTCTGCCGAAGACAGCATTCCGAACCGAACCGAATTCAGGTAGTAGAGTCATTTATAGGTAACAATTAATAAGAGAAGCTTAATATACAGTGTTAATCCGGTCTGGTTGTTTTATTTTACTCCTTGGGGAGACAGCGCTATAGAGTACAGATCCACAACACTGCTCTAATAAGGTTTGTGGGCTTTAATGACATCTTTTATGACATTAATACTTTGATAGTATGACATAAGTAAGGAAGAATAATATTCATGACAATAACTGCTAACTGCTAACTGCTAAGAAACTAGGCATTTAGCTTCAATAATACTATTAATTAATGAAATATATCAGTGCCAGCTTGAACATTGTTAGTATTGAAGTTAATAACTAGTTTGGATTCCTTTAGGCCTAGGTCTAAAGGAATCCAAACTAGTTTTAAAATGATGATGCACATCAAGATGCACTGATGAAAGCCAGATAGCTAGATCAGTGTTTAGTTAGTCGTAGTTGCCGGTGGGCTTAGGTCTAAAGGAATCCAAACTAGTTTTAAAAGGTTTGGATAGGTTAGGTTAGGTTAGAACATGAATAAGACGGGTGCCCGGCCGCAGGCCGGTCATTTAGCTTCAGTTCCGTTTAAAAAAAACAAAAAACAAAACGTACCAATACAAAGTACTCTTATTCATAGTAGAAGATATATGTAAAATAACAATTAATTTAATTTTTTTTTTTTTTTTTTTTTCACTTACACATTAGGCCCGTCGCGCCGCGCCACTACTATATGGGGCGAAGGTGCGAAGTCGACGGCGACGACAAAGTACCGAGTCTAAGGAGTCTGATGGCGGCGCCACACAGTGGCGTTATATCTCTATAAAAGTGGTGGTCTTGTATTATGTTATTTATTAATGGTATTATTTTAATATCATATCAATATTGTACCCCGCACGGGGGGGAGGTACGGGTAGGTAGTGACGAAAAATAACGATACGGGACTCTTACGAGGTCTCGCAATCGGAATGAGTTTCTGTGACTAACATTGTTTGTAGCAGGTAACGGGGAATCAGGGTTCGATTCCGGTGAGGGAGCCTGAGAAACTGCTACCACATCCAAGGAAGGCAGCAGGCGCGCAAATTACCCACTCCCTGCACGGGGGGGGAGGCACGGGTAGGTAGTGACGAAAAATAACGATACGGGACTCTTACGAGGCCTCGTAATCGGAGTGAGTACACTTTAAATATTTTAACGAGGTAAAATTTAAGGGCATTGAGGGTCTGGTGCCAGTGGTTGATTAGATGCACACACTATACTTTTTATAATTATCCTATACAAGTACCAGTACAATTACTGGTAATGACATAGAGTTGAGTTTGAGAATTATAAATATTTCAAAAGTATCGAATAATCAATACACGAACTGCCCACACACTTGTAAATATAGACGCGCAAGATCGTTACACGAACCGCTTACCATTATAGTAAAGTACTATGCAAACACACATAACATATACGCAATAAGGGAACTTTAAATTGGAGATTTTACCCTACCACACCCGTCTGTCTCATTCAAAATTCAAAATTCATTTATTTCAAGTAGGCCTAATATAAGCACTTTTGAAACGTCAAGTCTGTCTGTTTGTAGTGATTCTACCACCGGTTCGGAAGGCAGATTCTACCGAGAAGAAGCCGGCAAGAAACTCAGCAGTTGCTCTTTTCCAACATCAACAATTTACATTTTGCATTTTAACATTCATTTTTCTATCTTGTGAGAGCTGAAAGCGGAGCCGGATGCTTCCAAGCAACCTTGTCATTAAAAAATTCATCAATTGTATAGTAACCTCGCTCTAATAAATGTGTTTTAACAAATTCTTTAAACTTGTGCATTGGCAGGTCCAAAATCACCTTAGGAATCATATTATAAAAGCGTATACTCAATCTCACAAATGATCCCTGTACCTTACGCAGACGATATGCAGATGACACTAATTTATGACCATTTCTTGTAAGTCGACTGTTTATGTCCACTTTTTGTTTATAAAGACTAATATGTTGTCTTACAAATACTATATTGTTATAAATATATTGTGAAGCTACAGTAAGTATGCCTATTTCTTTAAACTTCTCACGGAGGGATTCGCGTGATTTAAGTTTATATATTGACCGTACAGCTCTTTTCTGCAATATAAATATAGTTTCGATATCAGCTGCTTTACCCCATAACAAGATTCCATAGGACATAACACTATGAAAGTACGCAAAATAAACTAACCTAGCTATTTCAACGTCAGTAATCTGTCTAATTTTTCTGACTGCGTAGGCAGCCGAGCTTAGTTTACCCGCTAGTGAATCTATATGGGCACCCCACTGTAGCTTATTATCCAAGGTCACGCCCAGAAAAACTGTGGAATTCTCTATTTTTAGTGATTCACCATTTATCATTATATTTTTATCAATTTTCTTTACATTTGGTAAGATAAATTCGACACACTTTGTTTTTTTTTGCATTTAAAAGTAAGTTGTTAACTGTAAACCAGTGCGACACATGCGACATAACACGGTTTACTTCGTCAGAGTTATCTTTACTCCTATCAGTCTTAAAAATTTGAGATGTATCATCTGCAAACAATACAATGTCGCATGTTCCACTGACATGGTACGGTAGATCATTTATATACACTAAAAATAGAAAAGGACTCAAAATCGAGCCTTGTGGGACACCCATTGAGGTATTTGAACCCTGAGACTTTGCATCATTTATGCAAACTCTTTGGGTTCTATTGCTGAGATAAGAGGCAACCAAATTTAGTGCAACGTTTTGGATACCATAGTGGCTTAGCTTAAGAAGCAAGGTTTTATGATCAACACAATCGAAAGCTTTAGATAGATCACAAAAAACACCCATGGCGTTCTGTGAACATTCCCAGGCATCATAAACATGTTTTATAAGTTTAGCGCCTGCGTCCGTTGTGCTACGACCTTTAGTGAAGCCATACTGCTCAGGGTGTAGTAAGTTATTTACATTAAAATGATATAAGAGTTGATTTAATATAATTTTTTCAAATATCTTACTAAGAGCTGGTAAGATTGAGATAGGTTTGTAATTGTTTATATCATTTTTATTACCAGATTTAAATAGAGGAATGAGTTTACTATGTTTCATTAGGTTCGGGAAAGTACCTAAATCAACACATTCATTGAAAATTATGGCTAATAGAGGAGCAATGACGTCAATAATTTGAGATATTACCTTTACCGACATTCCCCATATATCACCTGTTTTCTTTAATTTTAACAACTTGAAGTTTTTACTGATATCCGATGCATCTATATGTTTGAAATGAAATAAAACTTTGCACTCATTAATGTTGCCTCTTAATAAATTCTGAGCTGCAGTAGGTGAGGAATTTAGTGAATCTGTTAACAAAATAGGAACATTCTGAAAAAAGTTTTCAAAAGTACTAGCAACTTCTGTATCAGTAGTTACCATATTATTATTAATAATTAATTCAAAATTTCCGTCTCGAGATTTAGTTTTCCCAGATTCATTATTAACAATTTTCCAGGTTGTTTGTATTTTGTTTTCAGATTTTACTATCCGATCTTTAATGTATAGCGACTTAGCTTGTCTACAAACATTTTTAAATGTTTTGGAGTAACTTTTTACATATTCTAGGAAAGTTGGAGTCTAATTGTATTGTTTTTCATCATATAGCTCATACAACTTATCCCTGCTTTTGTAAATGCCTATAGTCGCCCAATCACTAAACCTCATTTTTTTATTAGAATCTATGTATTTAAAATTAAATACTTTATTAAATGCACTTTCTATTTCATTGAAAAGCGTGCGATAAAGATTGTCGGGATGACAGTTTTCAAAAAAGAGAGCAGGAATTTTGGCTGATATTTCACCTTCAAATCGCGTCAGTTTACTCTGAGTTATCGGCCTGTACTTAACAATATGTTTATTTCTATTTGTACCAACAACAGTAATTTGTTGGCCACAATGATCTGACCTTAAATTGTTTAATATCGATTTACCTAAGATATCACAGTTAAAAAAAATATTATCTAAACAAGATGCTGAAGTTGCTGTGATTCTAGTAGGTTCATCGAAAGCATTATTCAAATTAAAGCATTTAAATAAGTTTAACAACCTAGTCGTAGTAGTATTATGTAATAAGATATCAACATTGAAATCCCCGCATACTATTACATTTTTAGTAGACATACACAATCGCTTAAGGACATCTTCCATTACATCCTCGAATTGGTTGAAATCACCTGAGGGGGGATGGTACACACACACTATTATAAAACGCTCCAGCTCCACACAAGACAGTTCAATTATGCGCTTCTAATATAAGTCACCTATTCCCAATTTGTAACGTTCTATCAACATAAATTACTTCATCTCCTTTTCTCAATTAATTAATTCAAATCCGTGCTAACTATTCTTTGAATAAAAGAGAAATGGTATAGTTTATTGCCAGGGGTCTTCTCTGCCGAAGACAGCATTCCGAACCGAACCGAATTCAGGTAGTAGAGTCATTTATAGGTAACAATTAATAAGAGAAGCTTAATATACAGTGTTAATCCGGTCTGGTTGTTTTATTTTACTCCTTGGGGAGACAGCGCTATAGAGTACAGATCCACAACACTGCTCTAATAAGGTTTGTGGGCTTTAATGACATCTTTTATGACATTAATACTTTGATAGTATGACATAAGTAAGGAAGAATAATATTCATGACAATAACTGCTAACTGCTAACTGCTAAGAAACTAGGCATTTAGCTTCAATAATACTATTAATTAATGAAATATATCAGTGCCAGCTTGAACATTGTTAGTATTGAAGTTAATAACTAGTTTGGATTCCTTTAGGCCTAGGTCTAAAGGAATCCAAACTAGTTTTAAAATGATGATGCACATCAAGATGCACTGATGAAAGCCAGATAGCTAGATCAGTGTTTAGTTAGTCGTAGTTGCCGGTGGGCTTAGGTCTAAAGGAATCCAAACTAGTTTTAAAAGGTTTGGATAGGTTAGGTTAGGTTAGAACATGAATAAGACGGGTGCCCGGCCGCAGGCCGGTCATTTAGCTTCAGTTCCGTTTAAAAAAAACAAAAAACAAAACGTACCAATACAAAGTACTCTTATTCATAGTAGAAGATATATGTAAAATAACAATTAATTTAATTTTTTTTTTTTTTTTTTTTTCACTTACACATTAGGCCCGTCGCGCCGCGCCACTACTATATGGGGCGAAGGTGCGAAGTCGACGGCGACGACAAAGTACCGAGTCTAAGGAGTCTGATGGCGGCGCCACACAGTGGCGTTATATCTCTATAAAAGTGGTGGTCTTGTATTATGTTATTTATTAATGGTATTATTTTAATATCATATCAATATTGTACCCCGCACGGGGGGGAGGTACGGGTAGGTAGTGACGAAAAATAACGATACGGGACTCTTACGAGGTCTCGCAATCGGAATGAGTTTCTGTGACTAACATTGTTTGTAGCAGGTAACGGGGAATCAGGGTTCGATTCCGGTGAGGGAGCCTGAGAAACTGCTACCACATCCAAGGAAGGCAGCAGGCGCGCAAATTACCCACTCCCTGCACGGGGGGGGAGGCACGGGTAGGTAGTGACGAAAAATAACGATACGGGACTCTTACGAGGCCTCGTAATCGGAGTGAGTACACTTTAAATATTTTAACGAGGTAAAATTTAAGGGCATTGAGGGTCTGGTGCCAGTGGTTGATTAGATGCACACACTATACTTTTTATAATTATCCTATACAAGTACCAGTACAATTACTGGTAATGACATAGAGTTGAGTTTGAGAATTATAAATATTTCAAAAGTATCGAATAATCAATACACGAACTGCCCACACACTTGTAAATATAGACGCGCAAGATCGTTACACGAACCGCTTACCATTATAGTAAAGTACTATGCAAACACACATAACATATACGCAATAAGGGAACTTTAAATTGGAGATTTTACCCTACCACAGCCGTCTGTCTCATTCAAAATTCAAAATTCATTTATTTCAAGTAGGCCTAATATAAGCACTTTTGAAACGTCAAGTCTGTCTGTTTGTAGTGATTCTACCACCGGTTCGGAAGGCAGATTCTACCGAGAAGAAGCCGGCAAGAAACTCAGCAGTTGCTCTTTTCCAACATCAACAATTTACATTTTGCATTTTAACATTCATTTTTCTATCTTGTGAGAGCTGAAAGCGGAGCCGGATGCTTCCAAGCAACATTGTCATTAAAAAATTCATCAATTGTATAGTAACCTCGCTCTAATAAATGTGTTTTAACAAATTCTTTAAACTTGTGCATTGGCAGGTCCAAAATCACCTTAGGAATCATATTATAAAAGCGTATACTCAATCTCACAAATGATCCCTGTACCTTACGCAGACGATATGCAGATGACACTAATTTATGACCATTTCTTGTAAGTCGACTGTTTATGTCCACTTTTTGTTTATAAAGACTAATATGTTGTCTTACAAATACTATATTGTTATAAATATATTGTGAAGCTACAGTAAGTATGCCTATTTCTTTAAACTTCTCACGGAGGGATTCGCGTGATTTAAGTTTATATATTGACCGTACAGCTCTTTTCTGCAATATAAATATAGTTTCGATATCAGCTGCTTTACCCCATAACAAGATTCCATAGGACATAACACTATGAAAGTACGCAAAATAAACTAACCTAGCTATTTCAACGTCAGTAATCTGTCTAATTTTTCTGACTGCGTAGGCAGCCGAGCTTAGTTTACCCGCTAGTGAATCTATATGGGCACCCCACTGTAGCTTATTATCCAAGGTCACGCCCAGAAAAACTGTGGAATTCTCTATTTTTAGTGATTCACCATTTATCATTATATTTTTATCAATTTTCTTTACATTTGGTAAGATAAATTCGACACACTTTGTTTTTTTTTGCATTTAAAAGTAAGTTGTTAACTGTAAACCAGTGCGACACATGCGACATAACACGGTTTACTTCGTCAGAGTTATCTTTACTCCTATCAGTCTTAAAAATTTGAGATGTATCATCTGCAAACAATACAATGTCGCATGTTCCACTGACATGGTACGGTAGATCATTTATATACACTAAAAATAGAAAAGGACTCAAAATCGAGCCTTGTGGGACACCCATTGAGGTATTTGAACCCTGAGACTTTGCATCATTTATGCAAACTCTTTGGGTTCTATTGCTGAGATAAGAGGCAACCAAATTTAGTGCAACGTTTTGGATACCATAGTGGCTTAGCTTAAGAAGCAAGGTTTTATGATCAACACAATCGAAAGCTTTAGATAGATCACAAAAAACACCCATGGCGTTCTGTGAACATTCCCAGGCATCATAAACATGTTTTATAAGTTTAGCGCCTGCGTCCGTTGTGCTACGACCTTTAGTGAAGCCATACTGCTCAGGGTGTAGTAAGTTATTTACATTAAAATGATATAAGAGTTGATTTAATATAATTTTTTCAAATATCTTACTAAGAGCTGGTAAGATTGAGATAGGTTTGTAATTGTTTATATCATTTTTATTACCAGATTTAAATAGAGGAATGAGTTTACTATGTTTCATTAGGTTCGGGAAAGTACCTAAATCAACACATTCATTGAAAATTATGGCTAATAGAGGAGCAATGACGTCAATAATTTGAGATATTACCTTTACCGACATTCCCCATATATCACCTGTTTTCTTTAATTTTAACAACTTGAAGTTTTTACTGATATCCGATGCATCTATATGTTTGAAATGAAATAAAACTTTGCACTCATTAATGTTGCCTCTTAATAAATTCTGAGCTGCAGTAGGTGAGGAATTTAGTGAATCTGTTAACAAAATAGGAACATTCTGAAAAAAGTTTTCAAAAGTACTAGCAACTTCTGTATCAGTAGTTACCATATTATTATTAATAATTAATTCAAAATTTCCGTCTCGAGATTTAGTTTTCCCAGATTCATTATTAACAATTTTCCAGGTTGTTTGTATTTTGTTTTCAGATTTTACTATCCGATCTTTAATGTATAGCGACTTAGCTTGTCTACAAACATTTTTAAATGTTTTGGAGTAACTTTTTACATATTCTAGGAAAGTTGGAGTCTAATTGTATTGTTTTTCATCATATAGCTCATACAACTTATCCCTGCTTTTGTAAATGCCTATAGTCGCCCAATCACTAAACCTCATTTTTTTATTAGAATCTATGTATTTAAAATTAAATACTTTATTAAATGCACTTTCTATTTCATTGAAAAGCGTGCGATAAAGATTGTCGGGATGACAGTTTTCAAAAAAGAGAGCAGGAATTTTGGCTGATATTTCACCTTCAAATCGCGTCAGTTTACTCTGAGTTATCGGCCTGTACTTAACAATATGTTTATTTCTATTTGTACCAACAACAGTAATTTGTTGGCCACAATGATCTGACCTTAAATTGTTTAATATCGATTTACCTAAGATATCACAGTTAAAAAAAATATTATCTAAACAAGATGCTGAAGTTGCTGTGATTCTAGTAGGTTCATCGAAAGCATTATTCAAATTAAAGCATTTAAATAAGTTTAACAACCTAGTCGTAGTAGTATTATGTAATAAGATATCAACATTGAAATCCCCGCATACTATTACATTTTTAGTAGACATACACAATCGCTTAAGGACATCTTCCATTACATCCTCGAATTGGTTGAAATCACCTGAGGGGGGATGGTACACACACACTATTATAAAACGCTCCAGCTCCACACAAGACAGTTCAATTATGCGCTTCTAATATAAGTCACCTATTCCCAATTTGTAACGTTCTATCAACATAAATTACTTCATCTCCTTTTCTCAATTAATTAATTCAAATCCGTGCTAACTATTCTTTGAATAAAAGAGAAATGGTATAGTTTATTGCCAGGGGTCTTCTCTGCCGAAGACAGCATTCCGAACCGAACCGAATTCAGGTAGTAGAGTCATTTATAGGTAACAATTAATAAGAGAAGCTTAATATACAGTGTTAATCCGGTCTGGTTGTTTTATTTTACTCCTTGGGGAGACAGCGCTATAGAGTACAGATCCACAACACTGCTCTAATAAGGTTTGTGGGCTTTAATGACATCTTTTATGACATTAATACTTTGATAGTATGACATAAGTAAGGAAGAATAATATTCATGACAATAACTGCTAACTGCTAACTGCTAAGAAACTAGGCATTTAGCTTCAATAATACTATTAATTAATGAAATATATCAGTGCCAGCTTGAACATTGTTAGTATTGAAGTTAATAACTAGTTTGGATTCCTTTAGGCCTAGGTCTAAAGGAATCCAAACTAGTTTTAAAATGATGATGCACATCAAGATGCACTGATGAAAGCCAGATAGCTAGATCAGTGTTTAGTTAGTCGTAGTTGCCGGTGGGCTTAGGTCTAAAGGAATCCAAACTAGTTTTAAAAGGTTTGGATAGGTTAGGTTAGGTTAGAACATGAATAAGACGGGTGCCCGGCCGCAGGCCGGTCATTTAGCTTCAGTTCCGTTTAAAAAAAACAAAAAACAAAACGTACCAATACAAAGTACTCTTATTCATAGTAGAAGATATATGTAAAATAACAATTAATTTAATTTTTTTTTTTTTTTTTTTTTCACTTACACATTAGGCCCGTCCCGCCGCGCCACTACTATATGGGGCGAAGGTGCGAAGTCGACGGCGACGACAAAGTACCGAGTCTAAGGAGTCTGATGGCGGCGCCACACAGTGGCGTTATATCTCTATAAAAGTGGTGGTCTTGTATTATGTTATTTATTAATGGTATTATTTTAATATCATATCAATATTGTACCCCGCACGGGGGGGAGGTACGGGTAGGTAGTGACGAAAAATAACGATACGGGACTCTTACGAGGTCTCGCAATCGGAATGAGTTTCTGTGACTAACATTGTTTGTAGCAGGTAACGGGGAATCAGGGTTCGATTCCGGTGAGGGAGCCTGAGAAACTGCTACCACATCCAAGGAAGGCAGCAGGCGCGCAAATTACCCACTCCCTGCACGGGGGGGGAGGCACGGGTAGGTAGTGACGAAAAATAACGATACGGGACTCTTACGAGGCCTCGTAATCGGAGTGAGTACACTTTAAATATTTTAACGAGGTAAAATTTAAGGGCATTGAGGGTCTGGTGCCAGTGGTTGATTAGATGCACACACTATACTTTTTATATTTTTGGCGGCCGATTGGCGCAGTGGGCAGCGACCCTGCTTTCTGAGTCCAAGGCCGTGGGTTCGATTCCCACAACTGGAAAATGTTTGTGTGATGAACATGATTGTTTTTCAGTGTCTGGGTATTTATCTGTATATTATAAGTATTTATATGTATTATATTCATAAAGATATTCAACAGCTATCTTAGTACCCATAACACAAGCTACGCTTACTTTGGGGCTAGATGGTGATGTGTGTATTGTCGTAGTATATTTATTTATTTATTTATTTATAATTATCCTATACAAGTACCAGTACAATTACTGGTAATGACATAGAGTTGAGTTTGAGAATTATAAATATTTCAAAAGTATCGAATAATCAATACACGAACTGCCCACACACTTGTAAATATAGACGCGCAAGATCGTTACACGAACCGCTTACCATTATAGTAAAGTACTATGCAAACACACATAACATATACGCAATAAGGGAACTTTAAATTGGAGATTTTACCCTACCACACCCGTCTGTCTCATTCAAAATTCAAAATTCATTTATTTCAAGTAGGCCTAATATAAGCACTTTTGAAACGTCAAGTCTGTCTGTTTGTAGTGATTCTACCACCGGTTCGGAAGGCAGATTCTACCGAGAAGAAGCCGGCAAGAAACTCAGCAGTTGCTCTTTTCCAACATCAACAATTTACATTTTGCATTTTAACATTCATTTTTCTATCTTGTGAGAGCTGAAAGCGGAGCCGGATGCTTCCAAGCAACCTTGTCATTAAAAAATTCATCAATTGTATAGTAACCTCGCTCTAATAAATGTGTTTTAACAAATTCTTTAAACTTGTGCATTGGCAGGTCCAAAATCACCTTAGGAATCATATTATAAAAGCGTATACTCAATCTCACAAATGATCCCTGTACCTTACGCAGACGATATGCAGATGACACTAATTTATGACCATTTCTTGTAAGTCGACTGTTTATGTCCACTTTTTGTTTATAAAGACTAATATGTTGTCTTACAAATACTATATTGTTATAAATATATTGTGAAGCTACAGTAAGTATGCCTATTTCTTTAAACTTCTCACGGAGGGATTCGCGTGATTTAAGTTTATATATTGACCGTACAGCTCTTTTCTGCAATATAAATATAGTTTCGATATCAGCTGCTTTACCCCATAACAAGATTCCATAGGACATAACACTATGAAAGTACGCAAAATAAACTAACCTAGCTATTTCAACGTCAGTAATCTGTCTAATTTTTCTGACTGCGTAGGCAGCCGAGCTTAGTTTACCCGCTAGTGAATCTATATGGGCACCCCACTGTAGCTTATTATCCAAGGTCACGCCCAGAAAAACTGTGGAATTCTCTATTTTTAGTGATTCACCATTTATCATTATATTTTTATCAATTTTCTTTACATTTGGTAAGATAAATTCGACACACTTTGTTTTTTTTTGCATTTAAAAGTAAGTTGTTAACTGTAAACCAGTGCGACACATGCGACATAACACGGTTTACTTCGTCAGAGTTATCTTTACTCCTATCAGTCTTAAAAATTTGAGATGTATCATCTGCAAACAATACAATGTCGCATGTTCCACTGACATGGTACGGTAGATCATTTATATACACTAAAAATAGAAAAGGACTCAAAATCGAGCCTTGTGGGACACCCATTGAGGTATTTGAACCCTGAGACTTTGCATCATTTATGCAAACTCTTTGGGTTCTATTGCTGAGATAAGAGGCAACCAAATTTAGTGCAACGTTTTGGATACCATAGTGGCTTAGCTTAAGAAGCAAGGTTTTATGATCAACACAATCGAAAGCTTTAGATAGATCACAAAAAACACCCATGGCGTTCTGTGAACATTCCCAGGCATCATAAACATGTTTTATAAGTTTAGCGCCTGCGTCCGTTGTGCTACGACCTTTAGTGAAGCCATACTGCTCAGGGTGTAGTAAGTTATTTACATTAAAATGATATAAGAGTTGATTTAATATAATTTTTTCAAATATCTTACTAAGAGCTGGTAAGATTGAGATAGGTTTGTAATTGTTTATATCATTTTTATTACCAGATTTAAATAGAGGAATGAGTTTACTATGTTTCATTAGGTTCGGGAAAGTACCTAAATCAACACATTCATTGAAAATTATGGCTAATAGAGGAGCAATGACGTCAATAATTTGAGATATTACCTTTACCGACATTCCCCATATATCACCTGTTTTCTTTAATTTTAACAACTTGAAGTTTTTACTGATATCCGATGCATCTATATGTTTGAAATGAAATAAAACTTTGCACTCATTAATGTTGCCTCTTAATAAATTCTGAGCTGCAGTAGGTGAGGAATTTAGTGAATCTGTTAACAAAATAGGAACATTCTGAAAAAAGTTTTCAAAAGTACTAGCAACTTCTGTATCAGTAGTTACCATATTATTATTAATAATTAATTCAAAATTTCCGTCTCGAGATTTAGTTTTCCCAGATTCATTATTAACAATTTTCCAGGTTGTTTGTATTTTGTTTTCAGATTTTACTATCCGATCTTTAATGTATAGCGACTTAGCTTGTCTACAAACATTTTTAAATGTTTTGGAGTAACTTTTTACATATTCTAGGAAAGTTGGAGTCTAATTGTATTGTTTTTCATCATATAGCTCATACAACTTATCCCTGCTTTTGTAAATGCCTATAGTCGCCCAATCACTAAACCTCATTTTTTTATTAGAATCTATGTATTTAAAATTAAATACTTTATTAAATGCACTTTCTATTTCATTGAAAAGCGTGCGATAAAGATTGTCGGGATGACAGTTTTCAAAAAAGAGAGCAGGAATTTTGGCTGATATTTCACCTTCAAATCGCGTCAGTTTACTCTGAGTTATCGGCCTGTACTTAACAATATGTTTATTTCTATTTGTACCAACAACAGTAATTTGTTGGCCACAATGATCTGACCTTAAATTGTTTAATATCGATTTACCTAAGATATCACAGTTAAAAAAAATATTATCTAAACAAGATGCTGAAGTTGCTGTGATTCTAGTAGGTTCATCGAAAGCATTATTCAAATTAAAGCATTTAAATAAGTTTAACAACCTAGTCGTAGTAGTATTATGTAATAAGATATCAACATTGAAATCCCCGCATACTATTACATTTTTAGTAGACATACACAATCGCTTAAGGACATCTTCCATTACATCCTCGAATTGGTTGAAATCACCTGAGGGGGGATGGTACACACACACTATTATAAAACGCTCCAGCTCCACACAAGACAGTTCAATTATGCGCTTCTAATATAAGTCACCTATTCCCAATTTGTAACGTTCTATCAACATAAATTACTTCATCTCCTTTTCTCAATTAATTAATTCAAATCCGTGCTAACTATTCTTTGAATAAAAGAGAAATGGTATAGTTTATTGCCAGGGGTCTTCTCTGCCGAAGACAGCATTCCGAACCGAATCGAATTCAGGTAGTAGAGTCATTTATAGGTAACAATTAATAAGAGAAGCTTAATATACAGTGTTAATCCGGTCTGGTTGTTTTATTTTACTCCTTGGGGAGACAGCGCTATAGAGTACAGATCCACAACACTGCTCTAATAAGGTTTGTGGGCTTTAATGACATCTTTTATGACATTAATACTTTGATAGTATGACATAAGTAAGGAAGAATAATATTCATGACAATAACTGCTAACTGCTAACTGCTAAGAAACTAGGCATTTAGCTTCAATAATACTATTAATTAATGAAATATATCAGTGCCAGCTTGAACATTGTTAGTATTGAAGTTAATAACTAGTTTGGATTCCTTTAGGCCTAGGTCTAAAGGAATCCAAACTAGTTTTAAAATGATGATGCACATCAAGATGCACTGATGAAAGCCAGATAGCTAGATCAGTGTTTAGTTAGTCGTAGTTGCCGGTGGGCTTAGGTCTAAAGGAATCCAAACTAGTTTTAAAAGGTTTGGATAGGTTAGGTTAGGTTAGAACATGAATAAGACGGGTGCCCGGCCGCAGGCCGGTCATTTAGCTTCAGTTCCGTTTAAAAAAAACAAAAAACAAAACGTACCAATACAAAGTACTCTTATTCATAGTAGAAGATATATGTAAAATAACAATTAATTTAATTTTTTTTTTTTTTTTTTTTCACTTACACATTAGGCCCGTCGCGCCGCGCCACTACTATATGGGGCGAAGGTGCGAAGTCGACGGCGACGACAAAGTACCGAGTCTAAGGAGTCTGATGGCGGCGCCACACAGTGGCGTTATATCTCTATAAAAGTGGTGGTCTTGTATTATGTTATTTATTAATGGTATTATTTTAATATCATATCAATATTGTACCCCGCACGGGGGGGAGGTACGGGTAGGTAGTGACGAAAAATAACGATACGGGACTCTTACGAGGTCTCGCAATCGGAATGAGTTTCTGTGACTAACATTGTTTGTAGCAGGTAACGGGGAATCAGGGTTCGATTCCGGTGAGGGAGCCTGAGAAACTGCTACCACATCCAAGGAAGGCAGCAGGCGCGCAAATTACCCACTCCCTGCACGGGGGGGGAGGCACGGGTAGGTAGTGACGAAAAATAACGATACGGGACTCTTACGAGGCCTCGTAATCGGAGTGAGTACACTTTAAATATTTTAACGAGGTAAAATTTAAGGGCATTGAGGGTCTGGTGCCAGTGGTTGATTAGATGCACACACTATACTTTTTATAATTATCCTATACAAGTACCAGTACAATTACTGGTAATGACATAGAGTTGAGTTTGAGAATTATAAATATTTCAAAAGTATCGAATAATCAATACACGAACTGCCCACACACTTGTAAATATAGACGCGCAAGATCGTTACACGAACCGCTTACCATTATAGTAAAGTACTATGCAAACACACATAACATATACGCAATAAGGGAACTTTAAATTGGAGATTTTACCCTACCACACCCGTCTGTCTCATTCAAAATTCAAAATTCATTTATTTCAAGTAGGCCTAATATAAGCACTTTTGAAACGTCAAGTCTGTCTGTTTGTAGTGATTCTACCACCGGTTCGGAAGGCAGATTCTACCGAGAAGAAGCCGGCAAGAAACTCAGCAGTTGCTCTTTTCCAACATCAACAATTTACATTTTGCATTTTAACATTCATTTTTCTATCTTGTGAGAGCTGAAAGCGGAGCCGGATGCTTCCAAGCAACCTTGTCATTAAAAAATTCATCAATTGTATAGTAACCTCGCTCTAATAAATGTGTTTTAACAAATTCTTTAAACTTGTGCATTGGCAGGTCCAAAATCACCTTAGGAATCATATTATAAAAGCGTATACTCAATCTCACAAATGATCCCTGTACCTTACGCAGACGATATGCAGATGACACTAATTTATGACCATTTCTTGTAAGTCGACTGTTTATGTCCACTTTTTGTTTATAAAGACTAATATGTTGTCTTACAAATACTATATTGTTATAAATATATTGTGAAGCTACAGTAAGTATGCCTATTTCTTTAAACTTCTCACGGAGGGATTCGCGTGATTTAAGTTTATATATTGACCGTACAGCTCTTTTCTGCAATATAAATATAGTTTCGATATCAGCTGCTTTACCCCATAACAAGATTCCATAGGACATAACACTATGAAAGTACGCAAAATAAACTAACCTAGCTATTTCAACGTCAGTAATCTGTCTAATTTTTCTGACTGCGTAGGCAGCCGAGCTTAGTTTACCCGCTAGTGAATCTATATGGGCACCCCACTGTAGCTTATTATCCAAGGTCACGCCCAGAAAAACTGTGGAATTCTCTATTTTTAGTGATTCACCATTTATCATTATATTTTTATCAATTTTCTTTACATTTGGTAAGATAAATTCGACACACTTTGTTTTTTTTTGCATTTAAAAGTAAGTTGTTAACTGTAAACCAGTGCGACACATGCGACATAACACGGTTTACTTCGTCAGAGTTATCTTTACTCCTATCAGTCTTAAAAATTTGAGATGTATCATCTGCAAACAATACAATGTCGCATGTTCCACTGACATGGTACGGTAGATCATTTATATACACTAAAAATAGAAAAGGACTCAAAATCGAGCCTTGTGGGACACCCATTGAGGTATTTGAACCCTGAGACTTTGCATCATTTATGCAAACTCTTTGGGTTCTATTGCTGAGATAAGAGGCAACCAAATTTAGTGCAACGTTTTGGATACCATAGTGGCTTAGCTTAAGAAGCAAGGTTTTATGATCAACACAATCGAAAGCTTTAGATAGATCACAAAAAACACCCATGGCGTTCTGTGAACATTCCCAGGCATCATAAACATGTTTTATAAGTTTAGCGCCTGCGTCCGTTGTGCTACGACCTTTAGTGAAGCCATACTGCTCAGGGTGTAGTAAGTTATTTACATTAAAATGATATAAGAGTTGATTTAATATAATTTTTTCAAATATCTTACTAAGAGCTGGTAAGATTGAGATAGGTTTGTAATTGTTTATATCATTTTTATTACCAGATTTAAATAGAGGAATGAGTTTACTATGTTTCATTAGGTTCGGGAAAGTACCTAAATCAACACATTCATTGAAAATTATGGCTAATAGAGGAGCAATGACGTCAATAATTTGAGATATTACCTTTACCGACATTCCCCATATATCACCTGTTTTCTTTAATTTTAACAACTTGAAGTTTTTACTGATATCCGATGCATCTATATGTTTGAAATGAAATAAAACTTTGCACTCATTAATGTTGCCTCTTAATAAATTCTGAGCTGCAGTAGGTGAGGAATTTAGTGAATCTGTTAACAAAATAGGAACATTCTGAAAAAAGTTTTCAAAAGTACTAGCAACTTCTGTATCAGTAGTTACCATATTATTATTAATAATTAATTCAAAATTTCCGTCTCGAGATTTAGTTTTCCCAGATTCATTATTAACAATTTTCCAGGTTGTTTGTATTTTGTTTTCAGATTTTACTATCCGATCTTTAATGTATAGCGACTTAGCTTGTCTACAAACATTTTTAAATGTTTTGGAGTAACTTTTTACATATTCTAGGAAAGTTGGAGTCTAATTGTATTGTTTTTCATCATATAGCTCATACAACTTATCCCTGCTTTTGTAAATGCCTATAGTCGCCCAATCACTAAACCTCATTTTTTTATTAGAATCTATGTATTTAAAATTAAATACTTTATTAAATGCACTTTCTATTTCATTGAAAAGCGTGCGATAAAGATTGTCGGGATGACAGTTTTCAAAAAAGAGAGCAGGAATTTTGGCTGATATTTCACCTTCAAATCGCGTCAGTTTACTCTGAGTTATCGGCCTGTACTTAACAATATGTTTATTTCTATTTGTACCAACAACAGTAATTTGTTGGCCACAATGATCTGACCTTAAATTGTTTAATATCGATTTACCTAAGATATCACAGTTAAAAAAAATATTATCTAAACAAGATGCTGAAGTTGCTGTGATTCTAGTAGGTTCATCGAAAGCATTATTCAAATTAAAGCATTTAAATAAGTTTAACAACCTAGTCGTAGTAGTATTATGTAATAAGATATCAACATTGAAATCCCCGCATACTATTACATTTTTAGTAGACATACACAATCGCTTAAGGACATCTTCCATTACATCCTCGAATTGGTTGAAATCACCTGAGGGGGGATGGTACACACACACTATTATAAAACGCTCCAGCTCCACACAAGACAGTTCAATTATGCGCTTCTAATATAAGTCACCTATTCCCAATTTGTAACGTTCTATCAACATAAATTACTTCATCTCCTTTTCTCAATTAATTAATTCAAATCCGTGCTAACTATTCTTTGAATAAAAGAGAAATGGTATAGTTTATTGCCAGGGGTCTTCTCTGCCGAAGACAGCATTCCGAACCGAACCGAATTCAGGTAGTAGAGTCATTTATAGGTAACAATTAATAAGAGAAGCTTAATATACAGTGTTAATCCGGTCTGGTTGTTTTATTTTACTCCTTGGGGAGACAGCGCTATAGAGTACAGATCCACAACACTGCTCTAATAAGGTTTGTGGGCTTTAATGACATCTTTTATGACATTAATACTTTGATAGTATGACATAAGTAAGGAAGAATAATATTCATGACAATAACTGCTAACTGCTAACTGCTAAGAAACTAGGCATTTAGCTTCAATAATACTATTAATTAATGAAATATATCAGTGCCAGCTTGAACATTGTTAGTATTGAAGTTAATAACTAGTTTGGATTCCTTTAGGCCTAGGTCTAAAGGAATCCAAACTAGTTTTAAAATGATGATGCACATCAAGATGCACTGATGAAAGCCAGATAGCTAGATCAGTGTTTAGTTAGTCGTAGTTGCCGGTGGGCTTAGGTCTAAAGGAATCCAAACTAGTTTTAAAAGGTTTGGATAGGTTAGGTTAGGTTAGAACATGAATAAGACGGGTGCCCGGCCGCAGGCCGGTCATTTAGCTTCAGTTCCGTTTAAAAAAAACAAAAAACAAAACGTACCAATACAAAGTACTCTTATTCATAGTAGAAGATATATGTAAAATAACAATTAATTTAATTTTTTTTTTTTTTTTTTTTTCACTTACACATTAGGCCCGTCGCGCCGCGCCACTACTATATGGGGCGAAGGTGCGAAGTCGACGGCGACGACAAAGTACCGAGTCTAAGGAGTCTGATGGCGGCGCCACACAGTGGCGTTATATCTCTATAAAAGTGGTGGTCTTGTATTATGTTATTTATTAATGGTATTATTTTAATATCATATCAATATTGTACCCCGCACGGGGGGGAGGTACGGGTAGGTAGTGACGAAAAATAACGATACGGGACTCTTACGAGGTCTCGCAATCGGAATGAGTTTCTGTGACTAACATTGTTTGTAGCAGGTAACGGGGAATCAGGGTTCGATTCCGGTGAGGGAGCCTGAGAAACTGCTACCACATCCAAGGAAGGCAGCAGGCGCGCAAATTACCCACTCCCTGCACGGGGGGGGAGGCACGGGTAGGTAGTGACGAAAAATAACGATACGGGACTCTTACGAGGCCTCGTAATCGGAGTGAGTACACTTTAAATATTTTAACGAGGTAAAATTTAAGGGCATTGAGGGTCTGGTGCCAGTGGTTGATTAGATGCACACACTATACTTTTTATAATTATCCTATACAAGTACCAGTACAATTACTGGTAATGACATAGAGTTGAGTTTGAGAATTATAAATATTTCAAAAGTATCGAATAATCAATACACGAACTGCCCACACACTTGTAAATATAGACGCGCAAGATCGTTACACGAACCGCTTACCATTATAGTAAAGTACTATGCAAACACACATAACATATACGCAATAAGGGAACTTTAAATTGGAGATTTTACCCTACCACACCCGTCTGTCTCATTCAAAATTCAAAATTCATTTATTTCAAGTAGGCCTAATATAAGCACTTTTGAAACGTCAAGTCTGTCTGTTTGTAGTGATTCTACCACCGGTTCGGAAGGCAGATTCTACCGAGAAGAAGCCGGCAAGAAACTCAGCAGTTGCTCTTTTCCAACATCAACAATTTACATTTTGCATTTTAACATTCATTTTTCTATCTTGTGAGAGCTGAAAGCGGAGCCGGATGCTTCCAAGCAACCTTGTCATTAAAAAATTCATCAATTGTATAGTAACCTCGCTCTAATAAATGTGTTTTAACAAATTCTTTAAACTTGTGCATTGGCAGGTCCAAAATCACCTTAGGAATCATATTATAAAAGCGTATACTCAATCTCACAAATGATCCCTGTACCTTACGCAGACGATATGCAGATGACACTAATTTATGACCATTTCTTGTAAGTCGACTGTTTATGTCCACTTTTTGTTTATAAAGACTAATATGTTGTCTTACAAATACTATATTGTTATAAATATATTGTGAAGCTACAGTAAGTATGCCTATTTCTTTAAACTTCTCACGGAGGGATTCGCGTGATTTAAGTTTATATATTGACCGTACAGCTCTTTTCTGCAATATAAATATAGTTTCGATATCAGCTGCTTTACCCCATAACAAGATTCCATAGGACATAACACTATGAAAGTACGCAAAATAAACTAACCTAGCTATTTCAACGTCAGTAATCTGTCTAATTTTTCTGACTGCGTAGGCAGCCGAGCTTAGTTTACCCGCTAGTGAATCTATATGGGCACCCCACTGTAGCTTATTATCCAAGGTCACGCCCAGAAAAACTGTGGAATTCTCTATTTTTAGTGATTCACCATTTATCATTATATTTTTATCAATTTTCTTTACATTTGGTAAGATAAATTCGACACACTTTGTTTTTTTTTGCATTTAAAAGTAAGTTGTTAACTGTAAACCAGTGCGACACATGCGACATAACACGGTTTACTTCGTCAGAGTTATCTTTACTCCTATCAGTCTTAAAAATTTGAGATGTATCATCTGCAAACAATACAATGTCGCATGTTCCACTGACATGGTACGGTAGATCATTTATATACACTAAAAATAGAAAAGGACTCAAAATCGAGCCTTGTGGGACACCCATTGAGGTATTTGAACCCTGAGACTTTGCATCATTTATGCAAACTCTTTGGGTTCTATTGCTGAGATAAGAGGCAACCAAATTTAGTGCAACGTTTTGGATACCATAGTGGCTTAGCTTAAGAAGCAAGGTTTTATGATCAACACAATCGAAAGCTTTAGATAGATCACAAAAAACACCCATGGCGTTCTGTGAACATTCCCAGGCATCATAAACATGTTTTATAAGTTTAGCGCCTGCGTCCGTTGTGCTACGACCTTTAGTGAAGCCATACTGCTCAGGGTGTAGTAAGTTATTTACATTAAAATGATATAAGAGTTGATTTAATATAATTTTTTCAAATATCTTACTAAGAGCTGGTAAGATTGAGATAGGTTTGTAATTGTTTATATCATTTTTATTACCAGATTTAAATAGAGGAATGAGTTTACTATGTTTCATTAGGTTCGGGAAAGTACCTAAATCAACACATTCATTGAAAATTATGGCTAATAGAGGAGCAATGACGTCAATAATTTGAGATATTACCTTTACCGACATTCCCCATATATCACCTGTTTTCTTTAATTTTAACAACTTGAAGTTTTTACTGATATCCGATGCATCTATATGTTTGAAATGAAATAAAACTTTGCACTCATTAATGTTGCCTCTTAATAAATTCTGAGCTGCAGTAGGTGAGGAATTTAGTGAATCTGTTAACAAAATAGGAACATTCTGAAAAAAGTTTTCAAAAGTACTAGCAACTTCTGTATCAGTAGTTACCATATTATTATTAATAATTAATTCAAAATTTCCGTCTCGAGATTTAGTTTTCCCAGATTCATTATTAACAATTTTCCAGGTTGTTTGTATTTTGTTTTCAGATTTTACTATCCGATCTTTAATGTATAGCGACTTAGCTTGTCTACAAACATTTTTAAATGTTTTGGAGTAACTTTTTACATATTCTAGGAAAGTTGGAGTCTAATTGTATTGTTTTTCATCATATAGCTCATACAACTTATCCCTGCTTTTGTAAATGCCTATAGTCGCCCAATCACTAAACCTCATTTTTTTATTAGAATCTATGTATTTAAAATTAAATACTTTATTAAATGCACTTTCTATTTCATTGAAAAGCGTACGATAAAGATTGTCGGGATGACAGTTTTCAAAAAAGAGAGCAGGAATTTTGGCTGATATTTCACCTTCAAATCGCGTCAGTTTACTCTGAGTTATCGGCCTGTACTTAACAATATGTTTATTTCTATTTGTACCAACAACAGTAATTTGTTGGCCACAATGATCTGACCTTAAATTGTTTAATATCGATTTACCTAAGATATCACAGTTAAAAAAAATATTATCTAAACAAGATGCTGAAGTTGCTGTGATTCTAGTAGGTTCATCGAAAGCATTATTCAAATTAAAGCATTTAAATAAGTTTAACAACCTAGTCGTAGTAGTATTATGTAATAAGATATCAACATTGAAATCCCCGCATACTATTACATTTTTAGTAGACATACACAATCGCTTAAGGACATCTTCCATTACATCCTCGAATTGGTTGAAATCACCTGAGGGGGGATGGTACACACACACTATTATAAAACGCTCCAGCTCCACACAAGACAGTTCAATTATGCGCTTCTAATATAAGTCACCTATTCCCAATTTGTAACGTTCTATCAACATAAATTACTTCATCTCCTTTTCTCAATTAATTAATTCAAATCCGTGCTAACTATTCTTTGAATAAAAGAGAAATGGTATAGTTTATTGCCAGGGGTCTTCTCTGCCGAAGACAGCATTCCGAACCGAACCGAATTCAGGTAGTAGAGTCATTTATAGGTAACAATTAATAAGAGAAGCTTAATATACAGTGTTAATCCGGTCTGGTTGTTTTATTTTACTCCTTGGGGAGACAGCGCTATAGAGTACAGATCCACAACACTGCTCTAATAAGGTTTGTGGGCTTTAATGACATCTTTTATGACATTAATACTTTGATAGTATGACATAAGTAAGGAAGAATAATATTCATGACAATAACTGCTAACTGCTAACTGCTAAGAAACTAGGCATTTAGCTTCAATAATACTATTAATTAATGAAATATATCAGTGCCAGCTTGAACATTGTTAGTATTGAAGTTAATAACTAGTTTGGATTCCTTTAGGCCTAGGTCTAAAGGAATCCAAACTAGTTTTAAAATGATGATGCACATCAAGATGCACTGATGAAAGCCAGATAGCTAGATCAGTGTTTAGTTAGTCGTAGTTGCCGGTGGGCTTAGGTCTAAAGGAATCCAAACTAGTTTTAAAAGGTTTGGATAGGTTAGGTTAGGTTAGAACATGAATAAGACGGGTGCCCGGCCGCAGGCCGGTCATTTAGCTTCAGTTCCGTTTAAAAAAAACAAAAAACAAAACGTACCAATACAAAGTACTCTTATTCATAGTAGAAGATATATGTAAAATAACAATTAATTTAATTTTTTTTTTTTTTTTTTTTTTCACTTACACATTAGGCCCGTCGCGCCGCGCCACTACTATATGGGGCGAAGGTGCGAAGTCGACGGCGACGACAAAGTACCGAGTCTAAGGAGTCTGATGGCGGCGCCACACAGTGGCGTTATATCTCTATAAAAGTGGTGGTCTTGTATTATGTTATTTATTAATGGTATTATTTTAATATCATATCAATATTGTACCCCGCACGGGGGGGAGGTACGGGTAGGTAGTGACGAAAAATAACGATACGGGACTCTTACGAGGTCTCGCAATCGGAATGAGTTTCTGTGACTAACATTGTTTGTAGCAGGTAACGGGGAATCAGGGTTCGATTCCGGTGAGGGAGCCTGAGAAACTGCTACCACATCCAAGGAAGGCAGCAGGCGCGCAAATTACCCACTCCCTGCACGGGGGGGGAGGCACGGGTAGGTAGTGACGAAAAATAACGATACGGGACTCTTACGAGGCCTCGTAATCGGAGTGAGTACACTTTAAATATTTTAACGAGGTAAAATTTAAGGGCATTGAGGGTCTGGTGCCAGTGGTTGATTAGATGCACACACTATACTTTTTATAATTATCCTATACAAGTACCAGGACAATTACTGGTAATGACATAGAGTTGAGTTTGAGAATTATAAATATTTCAAAAGTATCGAATAATCAATACACGAACTGCCCACACACTTGTAAATATAGACGCGCAAGATCGTTACACGAACCGCTTACCATTATAGTAAAGTACTATGCAAACACACATAACATATACGCAATAAGGGAACTTTAAATTGGAGATTTTACCCTACCACACCCGTCTGTCTCATTCAAAATTCAAAATTCATTTATTTCAAGTAGGCCTAATATAAGCACTTTTGAAACGTCAAGTCTGTCTGTTTGTAGTGATTCTACCACCGGTTCGGAAGGCAGATTCTACCGAGAAGAAGCCGGCAAGAAACTCAGCAGTTGCTCTTTTCCAACATCAACAATTTACATTTTGCATTTTAACATTCATTTTTCTATCTTGTGAGAGCTGAAAGCGGAGCCGGATGCTTCCAAGCAACCTTGTCATTAAAAAATTCATCAATTGTATAGTAACCTCGCTCTAATAAATGTGTTTTAACAAATTCTTTAAACTTGTGCATTGGCAGGTCCAAAATCACCTTAGGAATCATATTATAAAAGCGTATACTCAATCTCACAAATGATCCCTGTACCTTACGCAGACGATATGCAGATGACACTAATTTATGACCATTTCTTGTAAGTCGACTGTTTATGTCCACTTTTTGTTTATAAAGACTAATATGTTGTCTTACAAATACTATATTGTTATAAATATATTGTGAAGCTACAGTAAGTATGCCTATTTCTTTAAACTTCTCACGGAGGGATTCGCGTGATTTAAGTTTATATATTGACCGTACAGCTCTTTTCTGCAATATAAATATAGTTTCGATATCAGCTGCTTTACCCCATAACAAGATTCCATAGGACATAACACTATGAAAGTACGCAAAATAAACTAACCTAGCTATTTCAACGTCAGTAATCTGTCTAATTTTTCTGACTGCGTAGGCAGCCGAGCTTAGTTTACCCGCTAGTGAATCTATATGGGCACCCCACTGTAGCTTATTATCCAAGGTCACGCCCAGAAAAACTGTGGAATTCTCTATTTTTAGTGATTCACCATTTAT